>NC_083829.1:579344-711089 GCF_015708825.2 Lethenteron reissneri | reverse complement strand
GCGCGATGTCTCTGTGTGCGCGATGTCTTTGTGTGCGATGTCTCTGTGCGTGATGTGTCTGTGTGTGCGATGTCTCTGTGTGTGATGTCTCTGTGTGTGTGATGTCTCTGTGCGCGATGTCTCTGTGCGCGATGTTTGTGTGTGTGATGTCTCTGGGCGCGATGTCTCTGTGCGCGATGTTTCTGCGCGCGATGTCTCTGTGTGTGCGATGTCTCTGTGTGTGATGTCTGTGTGTGTGATGTCTCTGTGTGTGATGTCTCTGTGTGTGAAGTCTCTGTGTGTGATGTCTCTGTGTGCGGTGTCCCTGTGTGTGCGATGTCTCTGTGCGCGATGTCTCTGTGTGTGTTGTCTCTGTGTGCGATGTCTCTGTGCGCGATGTCTCTGTGTGTGATGTCTCTGTGCGCGATGTCTCTGTGCGCGGTGTCTCTGTGTGTGCGATGTCTCTGTGTGCGATGTCTCTGTGTGAGCGATGTTTCTGTGTGTGTGATGTCGCTGTGTGTGTTGTCTCTGTGTGCGATGTCTTTGTGCGCGATGTCTCTGTGTGTGATGTCTCTGTACGCGATGTCTCTGTGCGCGATGTCTCTGTACGCGGTGTCTCTGTGTGCGATGTCTCTGTGTGTGCGATGTCTCTGTGTGCGATGTATCTGTGTGTGCGATGTATCTGTGTGCGATGTCTCTGTGCGCGATGTCTCTGTGCGCGATGTCTCTGTGCGCGATGTCTCTGTGCGTGATGTCTCTGTGTGTGCGATGTATCTGTGTTTGCGATGTATCTGTCTGTGCGATGTATCTGTTTGCAATGTCTCTGTGCACGATGTCTCTGTGCGCGGTTTCTCTGTGCGCGGTGTCTCTGTGTGTGCAATGTCTCTGTGCGCGATGTCTCTGTGCGCGATCTCTCTGTGCGCGATGTCTCTGTGCGCGATGTCTCTGTGCGCGGTGTCTCTGTGTGTGCGATGTCTCTGTGTGCGATGTATCTGTGTGCGCGATGTCTCTGTGTGTGTGATGTCTCTGTGTGTGTTGTCTCTGTGTGCGATGTCTCTGTGCGCGATGTCTCTGTGTGTGATGTCTCTGTACGCGATGTCTCTGTGCACGATGTGTCTGTGCGCGGTGTCTCTGTGTGCGATGTCTCTGTGTGTGCGATGTCTCTGTGTGCGCAATGTCTCTGTGTGCTCGATGTCTCTGTGCGCGATGTCTCTGTGTGCGATGTCTCTGTTTGTGCGATTTCTCTGTGTGCGATGTCTCTGTGTGTGCGATGTCTCTGTGCGCGATGTCTCTGTGCGCGATGTCTCTGTGCGCGGTGTCTCTGTGTGTGCGATGTCTCTGTGCGCGATGTCTCTGTGCGTGATGTCTCTGTGTGCGCGATGTCTCTGTGCGCGATGTCTCTGTGCGCGATGTCTCTGTGTGTGCGATGTCTCTGTGTGCGATGTTTCTGTGCGCAATGTCTCTGTGCGCGGTGTCTCTGTGTGTGATGTATCTGTGTGCGATGTCTCTGTGTGTGATGTTTCTGTGTGCGATGTCTCTCTGTGTGTGATGTCTCTGGGCGCGATGTCTCTGTGCGCGATGTCTCTGTGCGCGATGTCTCTGTGTGTGCGATGTCTCTGTGTGTGCGATGTCTCTGTGTGTGATGTCTCTGTGTGTGATGTCTCTGTGTGTGATGTCTCTGTGTGCGGTGTCTCTGTGTGTGCGATGTCTCTGTGCGCGTTGTCTCTGTGCGCGATGTCTCTGTGCGCGATGACTCTGTGTGTGTGATGTCTCTGTGTGTGCGATGTCTCTGTGCGCGATGTCTCTGTGTGCGCGATGTCTTTGTGTGCGATGTCTCTGTGCGTGATGTGTCTGTATGTGCGATGTCTCTGTGTGCGATGTCTCTGTGTGTGTGATGTCTCTGTGCGCGATGTCTCTGTGCGCGATGTTTCTGTGTGTGATGTCTCTGGGCGCGATGTCTCTGTGCGCGATGTCTCTGTGCGCGATGTCTCTGTGTGTGCGATGTCTCTGTGTGTGATGTCTCTGTGTGTGATGTGTCTGTGTGTGATGTCTCTGTGTGTGAAGTCTCTGTGTGTGATGTCTCTGTGTGCGGTGTCCCTGTGTGTGCGATGTCTCTGTGCGCGATGTCTCTGTGTGTGTTGTCTCTGTGTGCGATGTCTCTGTGCGCGATGTCTCTGTGTGTGATGTCTCTGTGCGCGATGTCTCTGTGCGCGGTGTCTCTGTGTGTGCGATGTCTCTGTGTGCGATGTCTCTGTGTGTGCGATGTTTCTGTGTGTGTGATGTCGCTGTGTGTGTTGTCTCTGTGTGCGCGATGTTTCTGTGTGTGTGATGTCTCTGTGTGTGCGATGTCTCTGTATGTGTGATGTCTCTGTATGTGTTGTCTCTGTGTGCGATGTCTCTGTGCGCGATGTCTCTGTGTATGATGTCTCTGTACGCGATGTCTCTGTGTGCGATGTCTCTGTGCGCGGTGTCTCTGTGTGTGCAATGTCTCTCTGTACGATGTCTTTGTGTGCGCGATGTCTCTGTGTGTGCGATGTCTCTGTGTGTGATGTCTCTGTGTGCGATGTCTCTGTGTGTACGATTTCTCTGTGTGCAATGTCTCTGTGTGTGCGATGTCTCTGTGCGCGATGTCTCTGTGCGCGATGTCTCTGTGCGCGGTGTCTCTGTGTGTGCGATGTCTCTGTGTGCGATGTATCTGTGTGCGCGATGTCTCTGTGTGTGTGATGTCTCTGTGTGTGTTGTCTCTGTGTGCGATGTCTCTGTGCGCGATGTCTCTGTGTGTGATGTCTCTGTACGCGATGTCTCTGTGCACGATGTGTCTGTGCGCGGTGTCTCTGTGTGTGCGATGTCTCTGTGTGTGCGATGTCTCTGTGTGCGCGATGTCTCTGTGTGCTCGATGTCTCTGTGCGCGATGTCTCTGTGCGCGATGTCTCTGTGTGTGCGATTTCTCTGTGTGCGATGTCTCTGTGTGTGCGATGTCTCTGTGCGCGATGTCTCTGTGCGCGATGTCTCTGTGCGCGGTGTCTCTGTGTGTGCGATGTCTCTGTGCGCGATGTCTCTGTGCGTGATGTCTCTGTGTGCGCGATGTCTCTGTGCGCGATGTCTCTGTGCGCGATGTCTCTGTGTGTGCGATGTCTCTGTGTGCGATGTTTCTGTGCGCAATGTCTCTGTGCGCGGTGTCTCTGTGTGTGATGTATCTGTGTGCGATGTCTCTGTGTGTGATGTTTCTGTGTGCGATGTCTCTGTGTGTGTGATGACTCTGGGCGCGATGTCTCTGTGCGCGATGTCTCTGTGCGCGATGTCTCTGTGTGTGCGATGTCTCTGTGTGTGCGATGTCTCTGTGTGTGATGTCTCTGTGTGTGATGTCTCTGTGTGTGATGTCTCTGTGTGCGGTGTCTCTGTGTGTGCGATGTCTCTGTGCGCGTTGTCTCTGTGCGCGATGTCTCTGTGCGCGATGTCTCTGTGTGTGTGATGTCTCTGTGTGTGCGATGTCTCTGTGCGCGATGTCTCTGTGTGCGCGATGTCTTTGTGTGCGATGTCTCTGTGCGTGATGTGTCTGTGTGTGCGATTCCTCTGTGTGCGATGTCTCTGTGTGTGTGATGTCTCTGTGCGCGATGTCTCTGTGCGCGATGTTTCTGTGTGTGATGTCTCTGGGCGCGATGTCTCTGTGCGCGATGTCTCTGTGCGCGATGTCTCTGTGTGTGCGATGTCTCTGTGTGTGATGTCTCTGTGTGTGATGTGTCTGTGTGTGATGTCTCTGTGTGTGAAGTCTCTGTGTGTGATGTCTCTGTGTGCGGTGTCCCTGTGTGTGCGATGTCTCTGTGCGCGATGTCTCTGTGTGTGTTGTCTCTGTGTGCGATGTCTCTGTGCGCGATGTCTCTGTGTGTGATGTCTCTGTGCGCGATGTCTCTGTGCGCGGTGTCTCTGTGTGTGCGATGTCTCTGTGTGCGATGTCTCTGTGTGTGCGATGTTTCTGTGTGTGTGATGTCGCTGTGTGTGTTGTCTCTGTGTGCGCGATGTTTCTGTGTGTGTGATGTCTCTGTGTGTGCGATGTCTCTGTATGTGTGATGTCTCTGTGTGTGTTGTCTCTGTGTGCGATGTCTCTGTGCGCGATGTCTCTGTGTATGATGTCTCTGTACGCGATGTCTCTGTGTGCGATGTCTCTGTGCGCGGTGTCTCTGTGTGTGCAATGTCTCTGTGTGCGATGTCTTTGTGTGCGCGATGTCTCTGTGTGTGCGATGTCTCTGTGTGTGATGTCTCTGTGTCCGATGTCTCTGTGTGTGCGATTTCTCTGTGTGCAATGTCTCTGTGTGTGCGATGTCTCTGTGCGCGATGTCTCTGTGCGCGATGTCTCTGTGCGCGATGTCTCTGTGCGCGGTGTCTCTGTGTGTGTGATGTCTCTGTGTGTGTTGTCTCTGTGTGCGATGTCTCTGTGCGCGATGTCTCTGTGTGTGATGTCTCTGTACGCGATGTCTCTGTGCACGATGTGTCTGTGCGCGGTGTCTCTGTGTGCGATGTCTCTGTGTGTGCGATGTCTCTGTGTGCGCGATGTCTCTGTGTGCTCGATGTCTCTGTGCGCGATGTCTCTGTGTGCGATGTCTCTGTGTATGCGATTTCTCTTTGTGCGATGTCTCTGTGTGTGCGATGTCTCTGTGCGCGATGTCTCTGTGCGCGATGTCTCTGTGCGCGGTGTCTCTGTGTGTGCGATGTCTCTCTGCGCGATGTCTCTGTGCGTGATGTCTCTGTGTGCGCGATGTCTCTGTGTGTGCGATGTCTCTGTGTGTGATGTCTGTGTGTGTGATGTCTCTGTGTGTGATGTCTCTGTGTGTGAAGTCTCTGTGTGTGATGTCTCTGTGTGCGGTGTCCCTGTGTGTGCGATGTCTCTGTGCGCGATGTCTCTGTGTGTGTTGTCTCTGTGTGCGATGTCTCTGTGCGCGATGTCTCTGTGTGTGATGTCTCTGTGCGCGATGTCTCTGTGCGCGGTGTCTCTGTGTGTGCGATGTCTCTGTGTGCGATGTCTCTGTGTGAGCGATGTTTCTGTGTGTGTGATGTCGCTGTGTGTGTTGTCTCTGTGTGCGATGTCTTTGTGCGCGATGTCTCTGTGTGTGATGTCTCTGTACGCGATGTCTCTGTGCGCGATGTCTCTGTACGCGGTGTCTCTGTGTGCGATGTCTCTGTGTGTGCGATGTCTCTGTGTGCGATGTATCTGTGTGTGCGATGTATCTGTGTGCGATGTCTCTGTGCGCGATGTCTCTGTGCGCGATGTCTCTGTGCGCGATGTCTCTGTGCGTGATGTCTCTGTGTGTGCGATGTATCTGTGTTTGCGATGTATCTGTCTGTGCGATGTATCTGTTTGCAATGTCTCTGTGTGTGCGATGTCTCTGTGTGCGATGTCTCTGTGCGCGATGTCTCTGTGCACGATGTCTCTTTGCGCGGTTTCTCTGTGCGCGGTGTCTCTGTGTGTGCAATGTCTCTGTGCGCGATGTCTCTGTGCGCGATCTCTCTGTGCGCGATGTCTCTTTGCGCGATGTCTCTGTGCGCGATGTCTCTGTGTGCGATGTCTCTGTGTGTGATGTCTCTGTGTGCGATGTCTCTGTGTGTGCGATGTCTCTGTGTGCGATGTATCTGTGTGTGCGATGTCTCTGTGCGCGATGTCTCTGTGCGCGATGTCTCTGTGCGCGATGTCCCTGTGTGCGATGTCTCTGTGTGTGCGATGTCTCTGTGTGTGAAGTCTCTGTGTGTGATGTCTCTGTGTGCGGTGTCCCTGTGTGTGCGATGTCTCTGTGCGCGATGTCTCTGTGTGTGTGATGTCTTTGTGTGTGCGATGTCTCTGTGTGTGTGATGTTTCTGTGCGTGTTGTCTCTGTGTGCGATGTCTCTGTGCGCGATGTCTCTGTGTGTGATGTCTCTGTACGCGATGTCTCTGTGCGCGATGTCTCTGTGCGCGGTGTCTCTGTGTGTGCGATGTCTCTGTGTGCGATGTATCTGTGTGCGCGATGTCTCTGTGTGTGTGATGTCTCTGTGTGTGTTGTCTCTGTGTGCGATGTCTCTGTGCGCGATGTCTCTGTGTGTGATGTCTCTGTACGCGATGTCTCTGTGCACGATGTGTCTGTGCGCGGTGTCTCTGTGTGCGATGTCTCTGTGTGTGCGATGTCTCTGTGTGTGCGATGTCTCTGTGTGCTCGATGTCTCTGTGCGCGATGTCTCTGTGTGCGATGTCTCTGTGTGTGCGATTTCTCTGTGTGCGATGTCTCTGTGTGTGCGATGTCTCTGTGCGCGATGTCTCTGTGCGCGGTGTCTCTGTGTGTGCGATGTCTCTGTGCGCGATGTCTCTGTGCGTGATGTCTCTGTGTGCGCGATGTCTCTGTGCGCGATGTCTCTGTGCGCGATGTCTCTGTGCGCGGTGTCTCTGTGTGTGCGATGTCTCTGTGTGCGATGTTTCTGTGCGCAATGTCTCTGTGCGCGGTGTCTCTGTGTGTGATGTATCTGTGTGCGATGTCTCTGTGTGCGATGTTTCTGTGTGCGATGTCTCTCTGTGTGTGATGTCTCTGGGCGCGATGTCTCTGTGCGCGATGTCTCTGTGCGCGATGTCTCTGTGTGTGCGATGTCTCTGTGTGTGCGATGTCTCTGTGTGTGATGTATCTGTGTGCGATGTCTCTGTGTGTGATGTTTCTGTGTGCGATGTCTCTGTGTGTGTGATGACTCTGGGCGCGATGTCTCTGTGCGCGATGTCTCTGTGCGCGATGTCTCTGTGTGTGCGATGTCTCTGTGTGTGCGATGTCTCTGTGTGTGATGTCTCTGTGTGTGATGTCTCTGTGTGTGATGTCTCTGTGTGCGGTGTCTCTGTGTGTGCGATGTCTCTGTGCGCGTTGTCTCTGTGCGCGATGTCTCTGTGCGCGATGTCTCTGTGTGTGTGATGTCTCTGTGTGTGCGATGTCTCTGTGCGCGATGTCTCTGTGTGCGCGATGTCTTTGTGTGCGATGTCTCTGTGCGTGATGTGTCTGTGTGTGCGATTCCTCTGTGTGCGATGTCTCTGTGTGTGTGATGTCTCTGTGCGCGATGTCTCTGTGCGCGATGTTTCTGTGTGTGATGTCTCTGGGCGCGATGTCTCTGTGCGCGATGTCTCTGTGCGCGATGTCTCTGTGTGTGCGATGTCTCTGTGTGTGATGTCTCTGTGTGTGATGTGTCTGTGTGTGATGTCTCTGTGTGTGAAGTCTCTGTGTGTGATGTCTCTGTGTGCGGTGTCCCTGTGTGTGCGATGTCTCTGTGCGCGATGTCTCTGTGTGTGTTGTCTCTGTGTGCGATGTCTCTGTGCGCGATGTCTCTGTGTGTGATGTCTCTGTGCGCGATGTCTCTGTGCGCGGTGTCTCTGTGTGTGCGATGTCTCTGTGTGCGATGTCTCTGTGTGTGCGATGTTTCTGTGTGTGTGATGTCGCTGTGTGTGTTGTCTCTGTGTGCGCGATGTTTCTGTGTGTGTGATGTCTCTGTGTGTGCGATGTCTCTGTATGTGTGATGTCTCTGTGTGTGTTGTCTCTGTGTGCGATGTCTCTGTGCGCGATGTCTCTGTGTATGATGTCTCTGTACGCGATGTCTCTGTGTGCGATGTCTCTGTGCGCGGTGTCTCTGTGTGTGCAATGTCTCTGTGTGCGATGTCTTTGTGTGCGCGATGTCTCTGTGTGTGCGATGTCTCTGTGTGTGATGTCTCTGTGTGCGATGTCTCTGTGTGTGCGATTTCTCTGTGTGCAATGTCTCTGTGTGTGCGATGTCTCTGTGCGCGATGTCTCTGTGCGCGATGTCTCTGTGCGCGATGTCTCTGTGCGCGGTGTCTCTGTGTGTGTGATGTCTCTGTGTGTGTTGTCTCTGTGTGCGATGTCTCTGTGCGCGATGTCTCTGTGTGTGATGTCTCTGTACGCGATGTCTCTGTGCACGATGTGTCTGTGCGCGGTGTCTCTGTGTGCGATGTCTCTGTGTGTGCGATGTCTCTGTGTGCGCGATGTCTCTGTGTGCTCGATGTCTCTGTGCGCGATGTCTCTGTGTGCGATGTCTCTGTGTATGCGATTTCTCTTTGTGCGATGTCTCTGTGTGTGCGATGTCTCTGTGCGCGATGTCTCTGTGCGCGATGTCTCTGTGCGCGGTGTCTCTGTGTGTGCGATGTCTCTCTGCGCGATGTCTCTGTGCGTGATGTCTCTGTGTGCGCGATGTCTCTGTGTGTGCGATGTCTCTGTGTGTGATGTCTGTGTGTGTGATGTCTCTGTGTGTGATGTCTCTGTGTGTGAAGTCTCTGTGTGTGATGTCTCTGTGTGCGGTGTCCCTGTGTGTGCGATGTCTCTGTGCGCGATGTCTCTGTGTGTGTTGTCTCTGTGTGCGATGTCTCTGTGCGCGATGTCTCTGTGTGTGATGTCTCTGTGCGCGATGTCTCTGTGCGCGGTGTCTCTGTGTGTGCGATGTCTCTGTGTGCGATGTCTCTGTGTGAGCGATGTTTCTGTGTGTGTGATGTCGCTGTGTGTGTTGTCTCTGTGTGCGATGTCTTTGTGCGCGATGTCTCTGTGTGTGATGTCTCTGTACGCGATGTCTCTGTGCGCGATGTCTCTGTACGCGGTGTCTCTGTGTGCGATGTCTCTGTGTGTGCGATGTCTCTGTGTGCGATGTATCTGTGTGTGCGATGTATCTGTGTGCGATGTCTCTGTGCGCGATGTCTCTGTGCGCGATGTCTCTGTGCGCGATGTCTCTGTGCGTGATGTCTCTGTGTGTGCGATGTATCTGTGTTTGCGATGTATCTGTCTGTGCGATGTATCTGTTTGCAATGTCTCTGTGTGTGCGATGTCTCTGTGTGCGATGTCTCTGTGCGCGATGTCTCTGTGCACGATGTCTCTTTGCGCGGTTTCTCTGTGCGCGGTGTCTCTGTGTGTGCAATGTCTCTGTGCGCGATGTCTCTGTGCGCGATCTCTCTGTGCGCGATGTCTCTTTGCGCGATGTCTCTGTGCGCGATGTCTCTGTGTGCGATGTCTCTGTGTGTGATGTCTCTGTGTGCGATGTCTCTGTGTGTGCGATGTCTCTGTGTGCGATGTATCTGTGTGTGCGATGTCTCTGTGCGCGATGTCTCTGTGCGCGATGTCTCTGTGCGCGATGTCCCTGTGTGCGATGTCTCTGTGTGTGCGATGTCTCTGTGTGTGATGTCTCTGTGTGTGAAGTCTCTGTGTGTGATGTCTCTGTGTGCGGTGTCCCTGTGTGTGCGATGTCTCTGTGCGCGATGTCTCTGTGTGTGTGATGTCTTTGTGTGTGCGATGTCTCTGTGTGTGTGATGTTTCTGTGCGTGTTGTCTCTGTGTGCGATGTCTCTGTGCGCGATGTCTCTGTGTGTGATGTCTCTGTACGCGATGTCTCTGTGCGCGATGTCTCTGTGCGCGGTGTCTCTGTGTGTGCGATGTCTCTGTGTGCGATGTATCTGTGTGCGCGATGTCTCTGTGTGTGTGATGTCTCTGTGTGTGTTGTCTCTGTGTGCGATGTCTCTGTGCGCGATGTCTCTGTGTGTGATGTCTCTGTACGCGATGTCTCTGTGCACGATGTGTCTGTGCGCGGTGTCTCTGTGTGCGATGTCTCTGTGTGTGCGATGTCTCTGTGTGCGCGATGTCTCTGTGTGCTCGATGTCTCTGTGCGCGATGTCTCTGTGTGCGATGTCTCTGTGTGTGCGATTTCTCTGTGTGCGATGTCTCTGTGTGTGCGATGTCTCTGTGCGCGATGTCTCTGTGCGCGGTGTCTCTGTGTGTGCGATGTCTCTGTGCGCGATGTCTCTGTGCGTGATGTCTCTGTGTGCGCGATGTCTCTGTGCGCGATGTCTCTGTGCGCGATGTCTCTGTGCGCGGTGTCTCTGTGTGTGCGATGTCTCTGTGTGCGATGTTTCTGTGCGCAATGTCTCTGTGCGCGGTGTCTCTGTGTGTGATGTATCTGTGTGCGATGTCTCTGTGTGCGATGTTTCTGTGTGCGATGTCTCTCTGTGTGTGATGTCTCTGGGCGCGATGTCTCTGTGCGCGATGTCTCTGTGCGCGATGTCTCTGTGTGTGCGATGTCTCTGTGTGTGCGATGTCTCTGTGTGTGATGTCTCTGTGTGTGATGTCTCTGTGTGTGATGTCTCTGTGTGCGGTGTCTCTGTGTGTGCGATGTCTCTGTGCGCGTTGTCTCTGTGCGCGATGTCTCTGTGCGCGATGACTCTGTGTGTGTGATGTCTCTGTGTGTGCGATGTCTCTGTGCGCGATGTCTCTGTGTGCGCGATGTCTTTGTGTGCGATGTCTCTGTGCGTGATGTGTCTGTATGTGCGATGTCTCTGTGTGCGATGTCTCTGTGTGTGTGATGTCTCTGTGCGCGATGTCTCTGTGCGCGATGTTTCTGTGTGTGATGTCTCTGGGCGCGATGTCTCTGTGCGCGATGTCTCTGTGCGCGATGTCTCTGTGTGTGCGATGTCTCTGTGTGTGATGTCTCTGTGTGTGATGTGTCTGTGTGTGATGTCTCTGTGTGTGAAGTCTCTGTGTGTGATGTCTCTGTGTGCGGTGTCCCTGTGTGTGCGATGTCTCTGTGCGCGATGTCTCTGTGTGTGTTGTCTCTGTGTGCGATGTCTATGTGCGCGATGTCTCTGTGTGTGATGTCTCTGTGCGCGATGTCTCTGTGCGCGGTGTCTCTGTGTGTGCGATGTCTCTGTGTGCGATGTCTCTGTGTGTGCGATGTTTCTGTGTGTGTGATGTCGCTGTGTGTGTTGTCTCTGTGTGCGCGATGTTTCTGTGTGTGTGATGTCTCTGTGTGTGCGATGTCTCTGTATGTGTGATGTCTCTGTGTGTGTTGTCTCTGTGTGCGATGTCTCTGTGCGCGATGTCTCTGTGTATGATGTCTCTGTACGCGATGTCTCTGTGTGCGATGTCTCTGTGCGCGGTGTCTCTGTGTGTGCAATGTCTCTGTGTGCGATGTCTTTGTGTGCGCGATGTCTCTGTGTGTGCGATGTCTCTGTGTGTGATGTCTCTGTGTGCGATGTCTCTGTGTGTACGATTTCTCTGTGTGCAATGTCTCTGTGTGTGCGATGTCTCTGTGCGCGATGTCTCTGTGCGCGATGTCTCTGTGCGCGGTGTCTCTGTGTGTGCGATGTCTCTGTGTGCGATGTATCTGTGTGCGCGATGTCTCTGTGTGTGTGATGTCTCTGTGTGTGTTGTCTCTGTGTGCGATGTCTCTGTGCGCGATGTCTCTGTGTGTGATGTCTCTGTACGCGATGTCTCTGTGCACGATGTGTCTGTGCGCGGTGTCTCTGTGTGCGATGTCTCTGTGTGTGCGATGTCTCTGTGTGCGCGATGTCTCTGTGTGCTCGATGTCTCTGTGCGCGATGTCTCTGTGTGCGATGTCTCTGTGTGTGCGATTTCTCTGTGTGCGATGTCTCTGTGTGTGCGATGTCTCTGTGCGCGATGTCTCTGTGCGCGATGTCTCTGTGCGCGGTGTCTCTGTGTGTGCGATGTCTCTGTGCGCGATGTCTCTGTGCGTGATGTCTCTGTGTGCGCGATGTCTCTGTGCGCGATGTCTCTGTGCGCGATGTCTCTGTGTGTGCGATGTCTCTGTGTGCGATGTTTCTGTGCGCAATGTCTCTGTGCGCGGTGTCTCTGTGTGTGATGTATCTGTGTGCGATGTCTCTGTGTGTGATGTTTCTGTGTGCGATGTCTCTGTGTGTGTGATGTCTCTGGGCGCGATGTCTCTGTGCGCGATGTCTCTGTGCGCGATGTCTCTGTGTGTGCGATGTCTCTGTGTGTGCGATGTCTCTGTGTGTGATGTCTCTGTGTGTGATGTCTCTGTGTGTGATGTCTCTGTGTGCGGTGTCTCTGTGTGTGCGATGTCTCTGTGCGCGTTGTCTCTGTGCGCGATGTCTCTGTGCGCGATGTCTCTGTGTGTGTGATGTCTCTGTGTGTGCGATGTCTCTGTGCGCGATGTCTCTGTGTGCGCGATGTCTTTGTGTGCGATGTCTCTGTGCGTGATGTGTCTGTGTGTGCGATGTCTCTGTGTGCGATGTCTCTGTGTGTGTGATGTCTCTGTGCGCGATGTCTCTGTGCGCGATGTTTCTGTGTGTGATGTCTCTGGGCGCGATGTCTCTGTGCGCGATGTCTCTGTGCGCGATGTCTCTGTGTGTGCGATGTCTCTGTGTGTGATGTCTCTGTGTGTGATGTCTCTGTGTGTGATGTCTCTGTGTGTGAAGTCTCTGTGTGTGAAGTCTCTGTGTGCGGTGTCCCTGTGTGTGCGATGTCTCTGTGCGCGATGTCTCTGTGTGTGTTGTCTCTGTGTGCGATGTCTCTGTGCGCGATGTCTCTGTGTGTGATGTCTCTGTGCGCGATGTCTCTGTGCGCGGTGTCTCTGTGTGTGCGATGTCTCTGTGTGCGATGTCTCTGTGTGTGCGATGTTTCTGTGTGTGTGATGTCGCTGTGTGTGTTGTCTCTGTGTGCGCGATGTTTCTGTGTGTGTGATGTCTCTGTGTGTGCGATGTCTCTGTATGTGTGATGTCTCTGTGTGTGTTGTCTCTGTGTGCGATGTCTCTGTGCGCGATGTCTCTGTGTATGATGTCTCTGTACGCGATGTCTCTGTGTGCGATGTCTCTGTGCGCGGTGTCTCTGTGTGTGCAATGTCTCTGTGTGCGATGTCTTTGTGTGCGCGATGTCTCTGTGTGTGCGATGTCTCTGTGTGTGATGTCTCTGTGTGCGATGTCTCTGTGTGTGCGATTTCTCTGTGTGCAATGTCTCTGTGTGTGCGATGTCTCTGTGCGCGATGTCTCTGTGCGCGATGTCTCTGTGCGCGATGTCTCTGTGCGCGGTGTCTCTGTGTGTGTGATGTCTCTGTGTGTGTTGTCTCTCTGTGCGATGTCTCTGTGCGCGATGTCTCTGTGTGTGATGTCTCTGTACGCGATGTCTCTGTGCACGATGTGTCTGTGCGCGGTGTCTCTGTGTGCGATGTCTCTGTGTGTGCGATGTCTCTGTGTGCGCGATGTCTCTGTGTGCTCGATGTCTCTGTGCGCGATGTCTCTGTGTGCGATGTCTCTGTGTATGCGATTTCTTTTTGTGCGATGTCTCTGTGTGTGCGATGTCTCTGTGCGCGATGTCTCTGTGCACGATGTCTCTGTGCGCGGTGTCTCTGTGTGTGCGATGTCTCTCTGCGCGATGTCTCTGTGCGTGATGTCTCTGTGTGCGCGATGTCTCTGTGCGCGATGTCTCTGTGCGCGATGTCTCTGTGTGTGCGATGTCTCTGTGTGCGATGTTTCTGTGCGCGATGTCTCTGTGCGCGATGTCTCTGTGCGCGGTGTCTCTGTGTGTGATGTATCTGTGTGCGATGTCTCTGTGTGTGATGTTTCTGTGTGCGATGTCTCTGTGTGTGTGATGTCTCTGGGCGCGATGTCTCTGTGCGCGATGTCTCTGTGTGCGATGTCTCTGTGTGTGCGATGTCTCTGTGTGTGCGATGTCTCTGTGTGTGATGTCTCTGTGTGTGATGTCTCTGTGTGTGATGTCTCTGTGTGCGGTGTCTCTGTGTGTGCGATGTCTCTGTGCGCGTTGTCTCTGTGCGCGATGTCTCTGTGCGCGATGTCTCTGTGTGTGTGATGTCTCTGTGTGTGCGATGTCTCTGTGCGCGATGTCTCTGTGTGCGCGATGTCTTTGTGTGCGATGTCTCTGTGCGTGATGTGTCTGTGTGTGCGATGTCTCTGTGTGCGATGTCTCTGTGTGTGTGATGTCTCTGTGCGCGATGTCTCTGTGCGCGATGTTTCTGTGTGTGATGTCTCTGGGCGCGATGTCTCTGTGCGCGATGTCTCTGTGCGCGATGTCTCTGTGTGTGCGATGTCTCTGTGTGTGATGTCTCTGTGTGTGATGTGTCTGTGTGTGATGTCTCTGTGTGTGAAGTCTCTGTGTGTGATGTCTCTGTGTGCGGTGTTCCTGTGTGTGCGATGTCTCTGTGCGCGATGTCTCTGTGTGTGTTGTCTCTGTGTGCGATGTCTCTGTGCGCGATGTCTCTGTGTGTGATGTCTCTGTGCGCGATGTCTCTGTGCGCGGTGTCTCTGTGTGTGCGATGTCTCTGTGTGCGATGTCTCTGTGTGTGCGATGTTTCTGTGTGTGCGATGTTTCTGTGTGTGTGATGTCGCTGTGTGTGTTGTCTCTGTGTGCGCGATGTTTCTGTGTGTGTGATGTCTCTGTGTGTGCGATGTCTCTGTATGTGTGATGTCTCTGTGTGTGTTGTCTCTGTGTGCGATGTCTCTGTGCGCGATGTCTCTGTGTATGATGTCTCTGTACGAGATGTCTCTGTGTGCGATGTCTCTGTGCGCGGTGTCTCTGTGTGTGCAATGTCTCTGTGTGCGATGTCTTTGTGTGCGCGATGTCTCTGTGTGTGCGATGTCTCTGTGTGTGATGTCTCTGTGTGCGATGTCTCTGTGTGTGCGATTTCTCTGTGTGCAATGTCTCTGTGTGTGCGATGTCTCTGTGCGCGATGTCTCTGTGCGCGATGTCTCTGTGCGCGATGTCTCTGTGCGCGGTGTCTCTGTGTGTGCGATGTCTCTGTGCGTGATGTCTCTGTGCGTGATGTCTCTGTGTGCGCGATGTCTCTGTGCGCGATGTCTCTGTGCGCGATGTCTCTGTGTGTGCAATGTCTCTGTACGCGATGTCTCTGTGTGTGCGATGTCTCTGTGTGTGCGATGTCTCTGTGTGTGATGTCTCTGTGTGTGATGTCTCTGTGTGTGATATCTCTGTGTGCGATGTCTCTGTTTTTGCGATGTCTCTGTGTGTGCGATGACTCTGTGTGTGTGATGTCTCTGTGTGTGATGTCTCTGTGTGCGATGTCTCTGTGTGCGATGTCTCTGTGCGTGATGTCTCTGTGCGCGATGTCTCTGTGCGCTATGTCTCTGTGTGTGATGTCTCTGTGTGTGTGATGTCTCTGTGCGCGATGTCTCTGTGTGCGCGATGTCTCTGTGCGCGATGTCTCTGTGTGCGCAATGTCTCTGTGCGCGATGTCTCTGTGCGCGATGTGTCTGTGTGTGTGATGTCTCTGTGCGCGATGTCTCTGTGTGCGCGATGTCTCTGTGCGCGATGTCTCTGTGTGCGCAATGTCTCTGTGCGCGATGTCTCTGTACGCGATGTGTCTGTGTGCGCGATGTGTCTGTGTGTGCGATGTCTCTGTGTGCGATGTCTCTGTGTTTGCGATGTCTCTGTGCACGATGTCTCTGTGCACAATGTCTCTGTGCGCGATGTCTCTGTGCGTGATGTCTCTGTGCGTGATGTCTCTGTGTGTGCGATGTCTCTGTGTGTGCGATGTCTCTGTGTGTGATGTCTCTGTGTGTGATGTCTCTGTGTGTGCGGTGTCTTTGTGTGTGCGATGTCTCTGTGTGTGCGATGTCTCTGTGCGCGATGTCTCTGTATGCGATGTATCTGTGCGCGATGTCTCTGTGCGCGATGTCTCTGTGAGCGTTGTCTCTGTGCGCGATGTCTCCGTGCGCGATGTCTCCGTGCGCGATGTCTCCGTATGCGATGTCTCTGTGTGCGCGATGCCTCTGTGCGCATTGTCTCTGTGCGCGATGTCTCTGTGCGCGATGTCTCTGTGCGCGATGTCTCCGTGTACGATGTCTCCGTGTGCGATGTCTCTCCGTGCGATGTCTCCGTGTGCGATGTCTCCGTGCGCGATGTCTCTCCGTGCGATGTCTCCGTGTGCGATGTCTCCGTGTGCAATGTCTCTCCGTGTGATGTCTCTGTGTGCGATGTCTCTGTGTGCAATGTCTCTGTGTGCGATGTCTCTGTGTGCGATGTCTCTGTGTGTGCGATGTATCTGTGTGCGATGTCTCTGTGTGCGATGTCTCTGTGTGCGATGTCTCTGTGTGCGATGTCTCTGTGTGTGATGTCTCTGTGTGCGATGTCTCGGTGTGCGATGTCTTTGTGTGCGATGTCTCTGTGTGCGATGTCTCTGTGTGCGATGTCTCTGTGTGTGATGTCTCTGTGTGTGATGTCTCTGTGTGCGATGTCTCTGTGTGCGATGTCTTTGTGTGCGATGTCTCTGTGTGCGATGTCTCTGTGTGCGATGCCTCTGTGTGCGATGTCTCTGTGTGTGCGATGTCTCTCTGTACGATGTCTCTGTGTATGAGCAACCGAGTGGTATACGACACAATTGAGTGATGTCGTTGATGGGCGTGCTGCAAGGATTGAGGAATGAGTGACAGCGATAGAGGGATACAGGGGAGGTACGGGAACGAGTGGAGGGTCGAGGGGAGGGAAGAGAATGGGCGATAGAGCAGAGGTGCGGCTCTAAGAGAGGAACGGGAGGTTAAAAAGGCGGACTGCTTATTGTACAAGGGCAGTGTTGAGTCTGTGGGGAGTGTTGAGTCTACATTGCAGTATTGAGTCTATAGTGCAGTGTTGAGTCTATAGTGCAGTGTTGAGTCTACGGTGCAGTGTAGAGTCGTTGGCGCAGTGTTGAGTCTATGGCGCAGTGTTGAGTCTATGGTGCAGTGTTGAGTGTATGGTGCAGTATTGAGTCTATAGTGCAGTGTTGAGTCTATAGTGCAGTGTTGAGTCTATGGTGCAGTGTTGAGTCGTTGGCGCAGTGTTGAGTCTATGGCGCAGTGTTGAGTCTATAGTGCAGTGTTGAGTCTATAGTGCAGTGTTGAGTCTATGGTGCAGTGTTGAGTCGACGGTGTAGTGTTGAGTCTACGGTGCAGTGTTGAGTCGTTGGCATAGTGTTGAGTCTATGGCGCAGTGTTGAGTCTATAGTGCACTGTTGAGTCTAATGGCAGTGTTGAGTCTATGGGCAGTGTTGAGTCTATTGGGCAGTGTTGAGTCTATGGACAGTGTTGAGTCTATCGACAGTGTTGAGTCTATGGCTCAGTGTTGAGTCTATGGGCAGTGTTGAGTCTATGGTGCAGTGTTGAGTCTATGGACAGTGTTAAGTCTATGGTGCAGTGTTGAGTCTAATGGCAGTGTTGAGTCTAATGGAACTGTTGAGTCTATGGTGCAGTGTTGAGTCTATGGACAGTGTTGAGTCTATGGACAGTGTTGAGTCTATCGACAGTGTTGAGTCTATAGTGCAGTGTTGAGTCTATGGGCAGTGTTGAGTCTATGGACAGTGTTGACTCTATGGGCAGTGCTGCTCAATGTACAGAGACAGACAAAGATTGGGAACAAAGACGACGAGCGGAGGGGTCATGGTAGGAGACGAGAGAGGCAAGATGAGGTGTGGGCAAGGCCATGGAGAGATTTTAAGACTAGTGTCAGGTATTTGAAAAGATGACGGTGGAGTGAACGGGAAGCCAGTGGACTTGGACAGGACACGTGGCTCTGTGTGATAATGGGGCAGTGGTCGCGACTTAAGGACGTCCGTCTACTATGGGGGAGATGGATCGATTAAATTAGTCCGTGCACAGCAGCTAACGGATTGCACATCACGGGACTGTGAGAAATGGCTTTGGGGAGGCCTTCATCCAGCAGTGGATAGATCATGGCTGGTGATGCATATATATATATTCTACTGCTGCCCTACTCTCCAGATTATAAGATGCACTTTGCCCCCTCCCCCCTCTCCCCCCACCTCACTCGTTTGGGGGTGCGTCTTATGATCCAGAAAATGCGTGAGACCAATTCTGTATGACTTTGTTGACATCGGGCACATGTTTGTCACGCGTCTGACTTTCCCGAGCAGAGGGTCGTATAATCCGGTAAGTGTTGTTCCTGAGAACAAACGCACGAACGCATGGCTCACAACACAGTGCGTTACCACTGCACTATAGTTGTAGCGCTCGGGGGGGATGCGTTCCTGAACGGTGCGACGACGACGAAGTATTGAAACGGCGTCCATCGAAGCGATGTACAGGGTACGGTCGTGGAGACGAAGGTCGTGAGAGGCGACGGATAACGAGAACGCACGAACGACAATGCTGTCGGCGACTTGACTTCTGGGGTTGAGGCGACGCCAATCAGGCGGCGGTGTTAACAACAAGGTGACGACGTGTTCGCGAAACCTCGCAAAACGAGGGAGACGTAAATCGGGGTATCCGTGTATTTCAGTTTGTACTTCGGCAAATCTAAGTTTTGAGAACGCCTCTCATCAGCTCTCGTTAATGTTTATGTTGTTGTTAACGTTCGCATTAAAAGAGACGGGGCATTGCAAGGTTCAGAGTCATTGGATGACCTCCCCTTGCCTTGACCCCGTATAATCGCTTAAACTCGGGGGGTCAGCAGTGGGAGATGCTGTGTCCCTGTGTATAGAGGGGGATTTCGGGAAACTCGTGTAAGCTTTGTGTGTGTGTCTGTATGTATGTTTGTGTGTCCGTATAGCCTTTACAGACTTTTGGGGCAAGTGATGTTAGCGAGCAGCTATGAAACCCGGTACTGCACACGAGGGGGTGGGTGGCCAGTACCACGCCCGGCTGCCTTTGTCTCCCTAGTGCAGGTACTCCTTTGAGGCTGAGTCGAACTAGGGAAGGCCCAGGACCAGTTTAGACAATCGTCACCGGTGTTGGCCGTGACCGTGAATCGAACTCGGGTCGCCGGGTTCGATCCACCACCACTATGACCAGCACCAATAGCAACAATACTACCACAACTACCACCACCACCACCACAACCATCATAACCATAGTCACCATCACCATTGCTAATAACTCCACCAAAAGCATCACTACTACCACAATCACCACAACCACCGTAACAAGAACCACCACGACCAATCTCTATGTGCCACGTTGCCTTTCTTCCATGGAGTTGCCATCCGATCGTTCAAATTGCTTCATGGAGCAACTTAATTCGCTATCTTCTCCGGTGCCTGTAATGTCCCCAGTCAAAACCACGTCCATATTCAGTCTCTTGCTTTCGCATTACATGTCAAATAAATCTAACTTCGCCTTTCTCTAATTATCCCTATGAGTGTTATTGTTGTGTACCCTGCTGCTGTCCGTGATGTATTTATGTCACTCACTTTGTGTATGTCCGTGAAATGTTTTACAGCCTTATAAACCGCACTTCTGCTATATACGATTACCAATATCTGCCAATAGCCACCAAAGACAACGTTACCCTCGTATGGCCTTAACAGACTGCTGGGGTAAGTGCTGTCGGTGGGTGGCCAGCCAGCATCACGTCTCGCACCAGCTACTCATTTGAGGCTGAGTCAACCTAGGGGAGGCCCACGAGTGGTTCAGATATTTGTCGGGACATATCAAATGTTGGAGCTGAGTGGAAATCGAACTCGGATGGCCGGGTTCGTAGTGAAGCGCGCTAACCACTGCGCCACCAACAACCACTTTCAACAACCACCAACAACAATCGCCGTTCGCCACTACGTGGCGGTAACATCACCACGGCGCTTGTGCCAGGCAATGTGCACCTTAAGGCTATCAGCCACCACCACCTTTATCAGGCACCTCTGCCATCACCTTCATCAACCACCACCACCAAAGACAAATATCCCCCGTATAGCCTTAACAGACTGTTGGCGCAAGTGCTGTTAACAACCTCCTATGAAGGCCGCCACCACGACAGCCACCACTACCACCAACTCAACTGACTCAACCCATCAACCCGTGCGATTGAGCGAGCGAGTTGAGTGAGCGAGAGAGTGTGATCAGGGGATTAGAAGCCGGGGTATGTGAGTAATTCTCCCAGTGTTTGGACTCCAAGGCGCACGCAGGTTCACAGCCCGTGTTATTTCGCAAGGGCCATAAATGTGGTTTGCGTTTGAGCGGAGACTTAATTAAATTTTCGCCGGCGTGGATTGGCTGAATGTTTTTTGTCCTCTTGTCAGAGGTATTCACGAATCAACGGGGAATCGGTGTAGACAGTCGAGTTTAACGCTCAGTTTATGAAAATACTCCCCCAATTTCTTTTGAGATTTGAGAGAGAGAGCTAATTTTAAATATATTTTCGTAAAAAAAGAACGTATATTTTGAACTTCAATCATTTGTGTTTTGCGTCGAGTCTTAAATGTGAAATGTGATGCAATGTATGTCGTGTGTGTGTCACGTGTTGTGTGTGTGATGTTGTGTGTGTGTCATGTATTGTGCGTTATGCTGCGTGTGTGTGTGTGTCACGTGTGTGTGTATGTGATGTTGTGTGTGTGCCATGTATTGTGTGTGATGTTGTGCGTGTGTTATGCTGTGTGTGTGTCACGTGTCTTATGTTGTGTGTGTCATGTATTGTGTGTGATGTTGTGCATGTGTTATGCTGCGTGTGTGTGTGTGTCACGTGTTGTGTGTGTCTGATGTTGTGTGTGTGTCATGTATTGTGTGTTATGCTGCGTGTGTGTGTGTCACGTGTGTGTGTATGTGATGTTGTGTGTGTGCCATGTATTGTGTGTGATGTTGTGCGTGTGTTATGCTGTGTGTGTGTCACGTGTCTTATGTTGTGTGTGTCATGTATTGTGTGTGATGTTGTGCGTGTGTTATGCTGCGTGCGTGTGTGTGTCACGTGTTGTGTGTGTCTGTTGTTGTGTGTGTGTCATGTATTGTGTGTTATGCTGCGTGTGTGTCATGTATTGTGTGTCATGTATTGTGTGTCATGCTGTGTGTGTGTGATGTTGTGCGTGTCTTATGCTGCGTGTGATGTTGTGTGTGTGTCATGTATTGTGTGTGATGTTGTGCGTGTGTTATGCTGCGTGTGTTATGCTGCGTGTGTGTGTAACGTGTTGTGTGTCTGATGTTGTGTGTGTGTCATGTATTGTGTGTCATGTATTGTGTGTTATGCTGCGTGTGTTATGCTGCGTGTGATGTTGTGTGTGTGATGCTGTGTGTGTCATGTATTGTGTGGTATGCTGCGTGTGATGTTGTGTGTGTGTCATATATTGTGTGTGATGTTGTGTGTGTGTTATGCTGTGTCTGATGTTGTGCGTGTGTTATGCTGCGTGTGTGATGTGTGTGTGTGTCATGTATTGTGTGTGATGTTGTGTGTGTGTGTCATGTATTGTGTGTGTGTCATGTATTGTGTGTTATGTTGTGCGTGTGTTATGCTGTGTGTGTGTCATGTATTGTGTGTTATGCTGCGTGTGTGATGTTGTGTGTGTGTGTCATGTATTGTGTGTGTGTCATGTATTGTGTGTTATGTTGTGCGTGTGTTATACTGTGTGTGTGTCATGTATTGTGTGTTATGCTGCGTGTGTGATGTTGTGTGTGTGTGTCATGTATTGTGTGTGATGTTGTGCGTGTGTTATGCTGTGTGTGTGTCATGTATTGTGTGTTATGCTGCGTGTGTGTGTGTCACGAGTTGTGGGGAGTGATAGGCTAGCGGTCAGCGAGCTGTGCTACGAATCGGGAAACCCGAGTTCGATTCTCGCTCACGACCACCATCACCAGTGACGATTATCTGAACCTGTTCTGGGCCTCCACTAGGTCGAATCAGCCTCAAGTGAGTACCTGATGCGGTGTGTAAACATCGCCACTGGGGAGACAAAGGTGGCCGGGCGTGACGTTGGCCACCCATCCTCTTCGTGTGCCGTGCCGGCCTTCATAGGTGCTCGCTAACAGCACTTGCCCCAACAGTCTGTTGAGGCTATACGGGGGATCTTTATCTTCGTTACGTGTTCTGTTGCCTATTTATTGCGTTGCCTTTCTTTGCGAACACGCAACACAACCTGTGTGACATCTACACAGAACATGTCATCTTAATTTAGCATCAGCCATGATCAGTCCACTGCTGGATGAACGCCTCTCACCAAGGCGCCCCCGCTGCCGTCATCCCTCCCCCTCCCTTAGGATCCCGCGGTGTAAAGATCCACACGAGATGCTTGCATTGCTCCTGCTCAGTCGAGGCGGTGTCCCTCTCGGAAGGCGTCGTTCCGTTCCTTTGGCGGCTGTTACATCATCACTCGCCTCGTCCATCAGCAGTCGTCCCCTTCTATAGCCACGCCCGTATCTCTCGACAATTAAAAAATGCACGTCTTTAAGCGGATCCATTCGTTCCAAAAAAATAACACAACCCACCGCTAATACGGCTATAGCGCTTCCAACGTGTGTTAGTTTATGTAGTGTTTAATATTAATATAATAATCGAGTGAAAGGGCTAATTTTATATTGGCACAATGGCTTCACTCATTAATCTGCCTCACGATGGAATATTCGCTGCTCTCCGTAGAAAGCTGCTCTATGCAAGTCGACAAACTTGCTTCAGCTGTTTCATAAAAATCTAAATAAAAACTTGAGTGAGTTAATTATTTTTTTGTCGGGGGTGGGGGGTGAGGTGAGGAGGGGCGACGCGGAGGGGGGTGGCAGGCGATGATGATGGAACACAATGACCGACCCGTGTTGCAAATGAGCTGCGATTGTTCAGCGAGCGTTAACTGTACGTATGTTGAACGTCTTTCGCAACGTACACGGATAGCCAATCGTGCTCATGTGTAGCCCTGATGAAAACATCTTAATATATATAGAGAACCGCAGAGCGTGGGCAATTGGGTGGTATCGCCGGGATACTCACTGCTTCTGCCTTGGGTATCCTCGGCGATTGTGAGCGATCCAATTTGCACGAACGACGCTGCTGCGATGTGTTATCATGATTATAATATTATAGTTATTATTACAAGTATGCTAATTATTACGTGTTAGTAATTATTCATCATTATTGTAATATTACATTATACATACTAATATTAATAAGTATATCTTATAACTTATATACCATTATATAACATTATAATAATGTTATAATCATTATATTTTGCGTTTTATTGTATTATTATGTTATTATTATTATTATATAGATTCAGTTAAGCTTTCCTGGGTAAATATTCGGCATTATCATGATAGCTGAAGGTAAAGCACCAGCCCGGCAATTGCTTGCTCGGGACAATTTTGGCGCAAGGGTGCTCTCGGTGGGAGTGCCCACACTTTACCGCACCACACACGACCCGCCAATCGACCCAATGTGGTGGGATCATTTTAGGCGGAAGGATTTAGAAAGCTTTCCACGTTGTTCTAACCGCCGCGGCGGGAGTTGGAATCGAACCCGACAACCTCTGGATTGCAAGCTCAGAGCAGCGTGCTCAACATTACACCCAACGGGAGCGCCACTTACCCCATGAACGTGTTGCAAGCTCTCCCCTTAAAGGATTTGTCCGATTTCTATTAAATAGAGCGCATTCTCCGGTCTATAATACGCACTTTTCACTCTCGGTACCTTAAAGCAAAAGTAGTTCTCATCCGATCGGTGCGTGTGTGTGAACAGATTGTTGTATGGCTTCACTGACACCGGGCACAAGTGTAGCCCTCGTATCTGGCTCAGTCTATGACGACTTACATGAACGACAAAGACAAAGATCCCCCGTATAGCCTTAACAGACCCTCGGGACAAGTGCTATTAGCGAGTAGCAGCACCTATGAAGGTCGGCACGGTACACGAGGGGGGTAGGTGAAGAGTACCACGCCCAGCCGCCTTTGTCTCCCAAGTGGCGATGTTTATACGCCACTGCATCAAGTACTCATTTAAGACTGAGTGGACCTGGGGGAGGCCCGGGACCGGTTTAGATAATCGTCACTCGTGCTGGTGGCCGTGAGCGGGAATCGAATTCGTGTCACCGGCTTTGTCGCGAAGCGTGCTCACCACTACGCCACCACTTTAGTAAGATAACATAAACAAGTGTGCCGAGCCACATAGCAACACTCACTCAACCTTCTCACCAGGGCCAAAATATCTCCCCGCCACTGCAGTACCCGATTATTTTCAAGTTTCAAGTTCATTTATTAGGTATAGCCCTGTGAGCCATTCGGCTCTTGAATCGGGTGCAACCGCAACAAACAAAAAATATGAACAAAAAACATCTTAAAGTGAATATGTGACTGAGTGCAAACAGAAAATAAATAAGTATAACCCGTAAAAACTAAGTTTTTCACTATAAATCCTTTATATGCGTGGCAGCGAACTTAATATAAAGGATTTAAAAATATATTCTCCTGTGGAGGACGCGGGGATTGATCCCGCGACCTTTGGCATGGGAAGCGAGGGCGCTACCAACTGCGCTACTCCGCCACGGCCTGTGGAGGGGTTACGCTCTGGGCTCTTATACTGTGACGTTCAGCCAAATCCAAGAATGAGTTCTTTTGAATATATGTAAAATATTTTTTTTTTGCCTAAAAAGTGTCAAATTTTGGGAATTTTTTTTCACGAACATTAATTGTCTGGCACAACGAGTCTGTGTGAAAAATGTCAGCTCGATTGGATCACGGGAAGTGGGTTAAAAAACGATCGAAAGATTTGCACGGTCGTAAGCAAGCAAGCACGCAAGCACGCAAGCAAGCAAGCAAGCATGCGAACTTAATATAAAGGGTTTAAAAAAGACAGCAATATATTGCAGAAAAAGCACCGTACACCAACACTGTGTGCAAAAATCCCAGTGGGATGCAAGTCAAACAACAACAACCACAAGACAACTTAGATTAAGGCCATTAGTCTAACTCTGTACTACAACAAACAAACATGGCCAAACCAAAAAACTTTTCGAAAATCACCAAAATAAAGCCATAAAAGCAATGAAACAGTGGTCATAGGAACTGTGACCGAATTTTCACAATAAACGACGTAAACAACATGTACTACCAAACTCTGCAGCCATAGCTGGCTGCATGAGTCACTCCACAACAGTAGGAGCATCAGTCGGAGTATCAACATTTTTCAATGCACCTTTAATATCAGCACACTAAATGAAAACACAGATCATACTTTGCAGCGATCATCCGGAGCGAAACATTGTATTTTAGGCCACTAAATTGCAGTGGCAGTTGGGGTGTACAACTCCTCTAGAGCAGTTTTGAGTGAAGATCTCATAGGTAGTGATTCAAGTTGCAGTTTAGATTAGTGCAGCTGCTAAGATGCCTGCAGTGACGGATACATATCGCTCCCCGGGCCCTTTGGAAGTGGCAGGCCCCGTGCGACCGGATTTATTCGAGGTCGCGTGAAGTAGTTTCCCTGGCTTAATGAATGAATTAAATAATCAATCGTTAAGTCTTCCGGCCTCATTTAAAATAAGGGAGGGGTGGGCGGGGGGGTAGAAGCGGGGGGTGGGGGGGGCATAACCTGGCAGTTAATTACACAACAATGGCCATCTCAAATTGAATAAGTGGCACAGCCTTCGTCTCTGAATTAAACTGCAGTATGGCTCCTCAACGTTTTACACCTTCGTGGCACATGCGTTTGAGCCTGAGGCAGACCAACACAAGTTGCATTTTCATTGCCGGAGGTGAGAGAGTCTTTTGAGCAAGGCAGAGCAAACGAGGGAGGCCGAGACAAACAAAAGGGGAATTAAAACAGCAATGCGTTTGGAAATGTGTGCACTGTATGTTGAACTTCTGTCGCACCGTACTTAGCCAATCGTGCTAATCGGAGGTGCGGAGAGAACCAGCCTTACCCGGTCGAGCTGGCTGCCTTCTTTACCTGCCAGATACTGAGAGATAAGTTCAATATACGATTATATTGAAGTTCTCATGAAGTCAAATTGTATTTTAATATGTATAAATCGGCATTCCATTTTCATGAAAATATCCTCATCTACTCCAAGCCTGGCTTGAGCTCGTCTTGGATGGACGGGGGCGTCTCTACGGGTCCCTGAGTTAATCTGTGGTTCTCTATATTAGTCTGTGAAACTCTTGAAACCATAAATTCTTTCACACGTGTCGTGACGGGTACTGTAAGATCCGACCATGTCCGTCCGGTGCTCGCTGAGCTTTATTGGCTTCCGGTGGCTGAACGAATACATGATGAGGTCGCACTCATTACACACAAAGTGGTTGCCACAAATGAACCACACCAATACCTTGCTGATCTCGTCAAGAAACAAACCATCACACGAACTCCGGTCAACATCACAATGCCTTTTGGCTAGCCATCGGTCAAAGACGGACACTGCATCAGATGCGCTTCTGCGGCCGTCTGGAATACTCTTCCCTCCAATATTAGAAAGCCACTGGAGCTATGTACTTTTTAATCTAGACTGAAAACTAATTTCTTTAAAACAGTTTCTTGTGTTTAGTTTATTTTCCTTTCCCCGCACCTCCGATTAGCGCGCTTGGCAACATACAGTGCGAAAGAAGTTCAACAAACATGTACATACAACTCGCTATACACTGGAGAACACGGATTACTAACGGGCTGAGGCTGTAATCTAGATTCGAACCCGGATCTCAGCCATGCCGGCTCACCTGGCCACCTCTGAATTGATTCATTTTGTAATTTTAAAAAAACGCCATTGAATTCGGCATGAGAATTATAGGCGCCACACAAAGGGGAAAGACTTCACACAATATGGGAGGTGTCACCTCGACACCACAGATTTGCTGGCAACAGATTTTAATAGGCTTAACGTTGGGTCACGGCCGCTAATTTGTAATAGCAATGACCTCTTCAAACACACACCGCTGGATGTTATTTAATACATTTCATACGCGTGTAAGCAAACGCCACAGTCGGCTCTTGACTGGAAGTGCCAAGTGTGTAACAAATAGTCTTGGGTTCATGTTTTTGGTTAACCCGAGTGGCGAGAACTCATAAGACCAGGATAGAGTCTCATCTCGCAAGGGTCACCCGCGTCAGTAGGCTGCCAGTAAAGGACGATGATTGATGCCGTGTGTATATCCCCAAATTTAGTAATTAGCGGTGTCATCGTCGATTTTTTTTTTTTACAAATTTGGACCCCGACTTCGGCGCACAATGGCTTACTCTTGCGAACGACGTCAGGGGATCTTTAACGTCCACTATGAGTGAAGCAGACAGTGCAAGGTTCTATAGATTACTCCTGTAGTATTAACCAGGGCGACCATTGGAATTCGAACCGTGAACCTCTGCAACAACGAGCAGCGAATGAAGCGCTACCGCTGGGGTCACGTCCCGGTAAAACGGCAGGGGCGCAGCCCTAAAGTTACTCGCTCACTCCACGGCTGACAGAGAAGGGGCCTCCACTATAGGGGGGCTCCCCTCTATATAAAGGGTACTTGGCCTACTCTTCAATGCTGGAAGCAGTGGGAGTACCCACGTTTTACCCGATCATGCGCGGCCTGCCTATTGACTAACTCTGTGTTGCCCTTTTGACGGGTGCACGGGCCGTGTTGTGTAATCATAGCGTGCTTCACCGTGTCTGATCTGATATTTGTACGGAAGTGGATAACACGACGCTACCTCTGAGATCCCTTCAATTGGTCTACACATAGTCGAGGGCATTGCCACTTGAGAGTAATTTTCATCGCATGCCCAGTCAAACTGATATATATGTTTTTATTTACTCTCGAAGTTGGAATTCTACAAAATTAAGCGCAGAACCAAATTTCACGTGATGGAGTTTTGTTTTTTGGGTGTCCAGCCGTTGGTGAACGGACTGTGACCATCAACTCACGGCCGCTTGAGAACCCGGATTCTTGACGGGCGGCTGCCTAGATTCGAACCCATGATCTCAGGAGTGCCGGCTCAGCGCTCTGATATCTGTCGCCTCCACTACCCTGTCATCTCCCCTATTCAAGACATTATTACGTTCATTATTATTATTATTATCATCTCACCACGCGTTGGTAGAGGTTGGAAAAAGTTATGCGAGGATGACCCAAGATCAATTGGATGGCAAATGTGATAACATGGCCCGATGATAGCTGGTCCGGCACTTGACGGGGAGTGGGAAGGACAGGCAGAAGTGAAGAGAGTTGACAGCCGAGACATCAGCGGTGACTCTGTGACCACTGCAGTTAAGGGATTGACGATTGATGATGGTGGAATGGAACGTAACCAAGAGGACGTCCACCAATGGGATGGAGTGATTGATATTAATTCGTGTGCATGTACAGGCGCTAATGTGGATCGAGAGAGGTGATCGTGGCGGCGGTAGGGGGCCGCTTGGGGATGCCTCCATTCGGCGGTGGATAGACCACGGCTGGTGATGATGATCATGAGGATACGACGGAGGTGTAGCCATACATTAACTGACTTTGATCGACATTACGGTTAAGAGATGGGCGATTGAAGCTGTTGTTATACCTATGTGACTTCTTCTTGCGTCGTATACGGAGCATCGCCGAAGACGGAAGCTTGTGTTGCCTCCGAAACGTCGTGATTTTTATTTAATTTTTATTTTACTTTTATTAATTTTAATTTTTTACCTACGTGACTTTACCGAAAAAATCTAAGAATATGAATACTTGCAGTCACGAAAGCTTCAAATATAGAATATATGAATTTATTTAGAACGGCAATAACCGCTGTAAATTGATGTACGGGTTCTTTATTTAGCCATTCGACGGCGCTGGCCCGTCAGCTTCGGTGTCATCGCTCAATGGCGTGAACCAAGACCTAAACACCATGGGGGAATACTTCCGGAAATGGAGGCTCAAGCCAAATCCTCACGAAACAACAGTGACTGCATTTAATCTTGATAATAGGAGCGCCAAGGACACTCTGACAGTGACCTTCTGCGGCAACGCTGTGCGACACGACCCCGCTCCGAACTATCTCAGAATGAAGCTGGACCGTACGCGAATCTTCCACGACCACCTGAAAAGGTAGCCGCCAAGACCAAAACAAGGGGTCAATCTGGTCCAGCAACTGGCAATCACAAGCTGGAGAGCATCAGCAACAGTGCTATGGACATCATCGATGGCCGTTGCGTACTCTGTAGGCGAGTACTGTGCACCAGTATGGAACAGAAGTAGTCACACTCGACTTGTTGATGTCTGAACACTGCAATGCGGTGATTAACTTGAACCCTCAAATCGACCCCAACAGCCTGGGGCTGCCCGTGCTGTCACAAATCTCTCCCCCAACCATCCGACGCAACACTGCAACCCTCTGGGAAGTTCCTGCGAATCGATGAAAACATTCGCCTCTTCCCATTCATCAGGACCTCAATAACATCCCTCGTCATCGCTTGAAGTCACGCTGCAAGCCCTTGTGTGGACCCATGCGATTAACCTCAAACAATGCTAATTCCACCCCGATGAAGCTTACAGCGCTGAATGGAGTTCAAAAGAACCCACAAACAACACCTTGCGAAAGACCTTTCACGAAGCTCACGGTCCACCCTGAACCGCATCCACTGCGCACACCATCTCAGTAGATGCGGATAGCTGATTCACACATGGAACATTTAAAATTGTCCAGTAGTGTGCGACTGTGGTCATCCAGAACAGACCGTACAACGCATAACGACGCGATGGCCGATCCACAAAAACGAAGGAGACATCACGGCGATGCCAATCCGCTGCTGCTCCTGACGCGGTAATCTTGACTTGACCACTTGCATGTGAAATCGTAGTCGTTGCTCTGCATCTACATCAGCAGCCGTACGGAAGAAGAAGCTCAATGGCCTAGATGGGCTGTCAGCATGCAGCTCACCACGTTCCTCCGTCATTTGTATTGCTTCTGCTCCGCAGCCCTCCGAGTGGAATTGCTGCTGTCTTCCACTCGTGGTGGAGGCGAGTGCGCCAAGCCTGTGCGTGCGATGGTGGTGATGATGATGAACTGGACGCGGTGATTTCATCGTGGTCCAGAGTGTGCGGGGAAGCGAGAAGAAGCCACGGAAAGGGGGGTTCGGTGGTGGACAGAGAGCACGGCACTTTGACAACGCAATGAGAGTAGATGTTTCTGGTACTTTTGCGTACAGGCACGTGTGGAGGTTTCTGTGAATTCTCACGGAAGGATAGCGTCAGCAACTTGGAGGTTGGGAATAGGACGTGGCAGGAAATCACTGTAGATGTAATGCGTAAGGGGCGGTACGGGCAGTGGAGTGGCATCCAGAGGTCTGCAACCAAGGGGAAGAGATACATCTAGATGGGGTTGGTTGATGATGATGGTGGTGGTGGTGAGACTGTGAGAGTGGTCCTTGCAAGTCGAGTGCGGACTTTTGCAAATGCAACAACATAATCTAGCAGAAGGAAGGAAAGGAAGTGATGGCGAGGTTTTAGTGGCATTAATCGTATTGACCTTGATGACAATGATGATGATGATGACCCTTTGACCTGGAGCTCTTAGCATATCTGTCTGGTCCCGACTGACACGCGAGCGTGGGATTTGACGCTACAAGTCTGTCTGGTTTGTCAGGAAAAATAACTCGGGTCCTTCATGTGGACTTCAGAGAGACCCTTAAATTAAAAACAATTCCCCCCCACCCTCTCCCAAAAAAATTGGTTTAAGAAAAGAAGGATGTCCATGCGTGAGGAGTTTCGGAAAATTCCACGACATGAACACACGTTGAGTTTTTTTAATTTCACTGACTCGAACATTTTGTGTGTGTGTCTCTGTGTGTGTCTCGTTGTAATCAATAACAGCTTCGGCTACGCACAGGCATTCAGATTTCCACGTGTGCAGGTTCACACATTTGGGTCTCATCATCAACCGGCACGGGCAAAATCCACTACTGGGTGAAGCCCCCCCCTCCCCTGCCCCATCCCTCATGGGTCCTACGGTGCAACAACAGCCGCCATTCGTCACTAAGGAGCGGTGACGTCACCACGGCGCTTGTGCCAGGCTAAGTGCACTTTGAGGCCATCAACCACCACCACTTTCACCAACCACGACCACCACTACCACCAACCCAACTGACTCAACCCATCAACCCGTGCGATTGAGCGAGCGAGCGAGTTGAGTGAGCGAGAGAGTGTGATCAGGGGATTAGAAGCCGGGGTGAGTAATTCTCCCAGTGTTCGGACTCTAAGGCGCACTCCATTCGCCACTAAGTGACAGTGACGTCACCACGGAGTTCGTGCCAGGCTAGGTGCACCTTGAGGGCACGCGAAGTGTCGAAGGCTCGCCGCCGGCAGGGGGTCACGGGACAGACCCAGGGTGCCATGGGTTGACTGACTGAGATGACTGGCAGAGATGCTACCACCTGTGCAACCCCGACTGTGCCAACTCGCTGCGTTTTAGCCGCCCGGCGCTCCGCTCGCTGTTGTGATGCAACAACAACAACCCATCGACCACCTGCGCTCGAACTGATTGCATCGCTCCATCTGTCATCGGTGCACGTCATGCCCGCTCCATCGTTAGTCTCGTCCATCGGAATATGATAAAAAAAAATCTCCAACCAAAACCTTTCTCAATCTTACAGTGGATTAAGGCATCCCCACGTCATCGCGGGGGCGGGCGGGTTGTTGTCCATACATCACCACGCTGGTCAGTGCGGATTGGTGAAGGTGTGGAAGAGTGGGTACCGGTTCGGAAGTCACTCGCTGGTGATGTCAGCGAGGGTGTTGAACTCGTGTGATCGGGGTCGAAGCGCAGCGCGCTCACCACTAGCGCAACCGCTCCGCCCCATCGGAATCTGCAGCGATGGATCATGATTTATTTTTCATGGTAGAGCCGCGATTTGTACGCTCGCTCTGCGCGCGGCGAGAATGATTTATTCGATGACGGTGGTCACATTCAATAAGTCGTCAAAGGCGATTGTGAAGTGAAAATATTTTTTCTATCTCACCCACGGGATGGAAATTAGGCGTGAACTGAAAATAGCCTGGATGGGTTTATTTGCGATTTAATTCCACTCGGTTCTTTTTTCTTCGTCTTTTATAAATAGGAACACGTATTACTATTAAGTCGTGTGAAGTAGAGTAGAATTGGTGATTCGCCTGTCAACAGCAGTGTCAGCCAGTAGCAGTGCCCCGTACCTCGGGCTGGGCCGGGCCAGGCCGGGCGGTCGCCCCGGGCCGCCCTCCCCCCCATTCTCGAGGGAGGCCCGGCCTGGCCCGTCGGAAACGCAGCCACAAGTGGCGGCCTGGTGGCTCAGATTTATTTTAGTTTGTGGGGCGGCGCCGGCGCCGCAGCAGAAAGCGGAAGTTGGGGGTGGGGGAGCCGATGACAGCAAAAATAATACATCTGTGACGACACTGCTCAGCACTATGAGCAACATAATTGTCATGATCAGCAGCAGCAGCGTAAGGAATATCATCATCAGCAGCAGTAGCAGCAGCGTAAGAAGTAACATTAGTCGTAGTAGTAGTCAGAGCATCGTCCTCATCAGTGACTTAAGTACCAGCAGCGTAACCTCATTGCTAGCGATGAAGATGATAATGACGACTCGGCGGCACTAGTCACATGGGGGGGGGGGGGGGGGGGGGGTGCCGAGAGGAAGGTGGTGGAGGGAGTTTCTGGGTGTCCGGGGCAAGGTGCCACAAAAAGACAAAGATCACCCGTATAGCCTTAACAGACTGTTGGAGAAAGTGGTGTTCGCGAGCAGCGCCTATCAAGGCTGGCACACGAGGAGGTGGGTGGGTGGCCAGCAACACGCCTTCTTTTCTCCAGTAGCGATGTCTTAACACATCGCACCAGGTACTAATTTGAGGCTGAGTCGACCTAGAGGAGGCCCCAGGAGCAGTTCATATAATCGTCACCGCTGTTGGTGGCCGTGATCTGGAATCGAACTCGAGTCGCCGGGTTCGTAGCACAGCGCGCTAACCGCTGCACTACCGCTCCCTACAAGGTGCGATCCTCACCCCGCCAGCCCCTCCCTTGCTCCCCCCCAACTACTGGGGAGCGAGCACCGCCTCACCAAAAAAACTTGAGCCAACCAGTCGCCCACCCTGTCGGTGCTCCTCCTGCACTGCGATGAATCTCCTGCGAGTGGTATAACAGTTCCCCCACCTTACCTCCCTTACCCCCCTCTCCCTCTCTCGTGCGGCCTCCGTCTGTGGTCAATTATCCTCGAGGAGAAAGCGGAGAGAGGTGAACTCGCGCGGGGAGCGAGAGAGAGAGAAGTTACACGCACAAAAATGCAAGGCTCTTTGCCAATTCAGATGAAGAAGGCCACTGTTGGATGAAGGCCTCCCCAGGCCGTTTCAGGCATGGGAGTTCTTTGGCCATATTTCACCTCGCTAGTCGGGGGCGGGGGGGAAGGAAGATCAGACTTATATCACTCTCCCCTGATTTAGATTGTATCCGTAGCGAAGGATATAACTCAAGTAGCTGGGTTCTAATCGCAGTGTCCTAACCACTGCGCCACCGCTAGACCGAGCGAGAGGGAATACAAAGACGGATGGGAGAGTTTGGGTTTGCACGAGTAGGGGTCTTACGAGCACATCCATTATTCAACATTGTCGATTTAATGTTAACGTGGTTTGTAGAATTGGATTTGGTAGCGGTGGCGCAGTGAATAACGCACTGCGCTATAAATCAGGCCACCTGAGTTCGATTCCCCGGCCATGGATTAACATCAGTGGCGAGTGATATCCGAATCCCTGAACCCTTCGACCGACCCGCAAGGACGAGCGTGGTGAAGTATGCTAAAACAACCCCGTAACTGAGGCGGTGTGGGGACGCCTTCATCCAGCAGTAGATTCATAGAGGGCCTGCACCGGTACATGAATGTGCATCACAGGCCTGACTGGACCTACAACTTCCGATAGCCTCGGCTTGCTTGGTCAGCCTCTTCAAACGGTAGCCAGCTCCTTGTGTGTGCAGAGGAGGATTCACAAACTCCAGTCCACGCGGACTCCACCACCGTCTTTTTGCCTTTTCCAATTTACAAATTAATCGGTTCCACGCTGCACACGCCCGATGATTGTTAAACACGTCCCACGTGACGCGCGTTAAGCAATTAACGCTGTCTGTGCGGCACGTGAAACACGTGCACACACGCACGCGTATTAAACCAAAATACAAAGATGCACCGTATCGTATTTACAGATTGGTTAGGCAAGTGCTGTTATCGAGCACCTGTGAAGGCCGCTACAACACACGACGGGGTGGGGGCCAATACCGCATTTGTCTGTGTCATGTATATATATTATTTTTCATACCATTTGGCATAGATGAGCGATGCAGGCTGCATTCTGTGTTCATGTAGTATATGCACAATACGACACTAATCCTATTTGGCCAATACACGCACTTACCACACGTATAAACAAAGACGAAGATCCTCCGCATAGCCTTTAAAAGGCTGTTGGGGCAAGCGCTGTTACTCCTGAAGCCCGAAACGCGGGGATGGAGTGGGCAGAACCACCCCCGTCCGCCTTGGCCTCCCCACACCGCGCCAGGTACTCGTTTAAGGCTGAGTCCACTTCGGGGAGTACCCAGGTTCAGATATTCGCCACTGATGTTGACCGAGAACGGGAATAAAACTCGGTTTGCCTGGTTCGTTGCGCAGTGCGCTAATCACTGCGCCACCGCTATCCAAAAAGACAAATATCTCCTGTACTGTGGGGCAAGTGCCGTTTGCGAGCGCCTATGAAGGTCGGCACGGCACCAGGGGGTGGGTAGGCAACCAGCCGCCTTTGTCTCCGTGCCAGGTACTCATTTAGGCTGAGTCGACCTAGGGGAGGCCGAGGACCGGTGCAGATAATTATCAATGGTGTTGGAAGTTACCTGGAATCGAACTCGGGTGGCGGGGTTCGTAGCACAGCGCTCTGACCGCTACACTACCGCTCCCCACTGCAGACGCGCGCTCACACGCACACCAAGCGCACACCCAACACAATCAGGTACTGTCGTCGGACAGACAGATGCGCAGGATAGAGAGATGGAGATACGGATGTAGATAACGCAGAGGGAGAGAGAGACTTCGCAGAGGCAGATGGACTGACACGAGGGACAGGTGACTTTGAATGCTTAATTACACACAAAGCGCGCGCGCGCGCACACAGACACACGGATACAAAACGCGTGGCCCTGCCACCACTCTCGTCTTTAACCTCGGAGCTTCAAAACCAACAAGACCTCTCCGAGATCGGGCCGCGATAACGGAGGGACGAGATAGAGTAGAAGTCGATCGGTGCGGCTATCGGGGCCGATGATCTGTGGAAAATCGCCGCGCGTAAATCTCTTGATGCGCAATATGTTTTGCTCGTCACACCAGCGGACTTGGCTCGAATAACCCCGCGCTCATCCATTTTAGGAGCGCGAGTCCCTCTCTCTCTGCAACAGCTGTGATGATTTCCTGTCTCTGGCTGTCGTCTTTATTTATTTATTGGGGGGGGGGGGGGTGGTGCGGTGGAGAGAAATGGGGCATTAATCCCAGCCGTGCCCGTCTGATCCCTGATAGCGCGAGAGGGAAAAGTGAGTTGCATTTCTCACGGTGGCCACTCCGAACTGAGCTGAACTGATGAGCACTATCAAGGATAAAACCATAGGCTATACCAGGGGTCGGCAACCAAAAAGAGCCGTTTTTGTTCGACTTCGGTAGAAAAAATCCGCAATATTTCAAGAGCCGAAGCAATGTACTGCATGGTGAACACGAGAGTGTGGTCCCTTTATAAATGACGTCACGAAGCAGTCCTTAATGAGCCGCATATGCGGCTCCGAAGCCGCAGGTTTGCCGACCCTTGCTCTGTACTGATGTTTCCTAACAAGGGTCAAACTGCACCATTGGAACCTCATTTACCAGTAAAAAATATGATAATTGGTGTTTTACCCTTTTATCTGGCAACAAAACTGACACCTTTTTTTACAAGGAGTCATGTTTGCATAGACCACAATACCTGCAGCCATAATGCAAACAAAAAACATAACTCTGATAATATATGCACTGTCCTTGAAGTTGATTGGTCCATGGGTTGGACCAACCCATGTGAGACAAGGCTTTAAGGAAAGCTGTCTCGGGTTTGGACCAATCAACTTCAAGAACAGTGCATATATTATCAGAGTTATGTTTGTTTGCATTATGGCTGCAGGTATTGTGGTCTATGCAAACATGACTCCTTGTAAAAAAGGTGTCAGTTTTGTTGCCAGATAGAAGGGTAAAAAAACAATTATCAAGGGTCAAACTGGTTTGGTTCACGCCACTGCTAGCGGAAGGGTCTGCCCTGGACAGCATCTCACGACACGCTATTTTGAGTCCGCCCTATTGGAAGGGGTGGGACTTACCCACACGATATCCCAACTAGATGCGTTGTAACTACTTTAACCACTTGTACTGCTGGGTGGACACAGGAGACGGGGGGTGGGGGGGATGTTTGTATTACCGGATTTTAACACGCAATTGTTTCACTTTATGCAAAGGTGCCCATCGGTTAGTCCAGTCGAGCGAGCGAGCGAGTGAGCTAGTTCGTGACCAGAATCGTGTAACTTTAATTGACACCGGAGCATGAGTCTGGGGGGCTGAGTGGGGGGTGCGTCTTACTTTCCGGAGCGCCTTGTATTCCGGAGAAAACGGCTAAGGGCCCCGCCCACCTCCACCGCACTTAACTTCACGCAATGACTCCACGCATTCACATTGAATCCACGCGTTTACATTTAGATATGGCTGTATCTTAGGCATATCTCAATGGTGTGGCTGTATCTTAGCCATATATAAATGTTGTGGTCGTCACTTAGTGATATCTAAATGCTGTGACTGTCTCTTAGCCAGATCTAAATGTTGTGGCTGTCTCTTAGCCACATCTAAATACTGTCAGTGGCTGTCCCTCTGGTCGTGGAGCGCACGAAGTTGAGTCGCGGGTCGGGGCCAGCCCGCGGTGAGCCAAGCTCCCCGCACATCCTGCTCGCAAGAAAGCGGTTACAGGAAAAGATTTGATCTGTGGCAAGAATTATTTCCCAAGTCTGTTTGAGTCACCCACCGGCCTTGGTGGCGAGAGACAGAGAGAGAGAGTTGTTTTTTTGTGGTTGCTGTGGTGGTGGTGGTGAGGCAAGTTGACAGAGGGAGAGAGAGGAAAACGTTCCGCTGAGATTCACTCATCCGCTCGAATCTTCGCGGCTTCTCAAAACCACAGCACTGGCGGTATCGCTCTCTCCACCCTCGCGCAATCACCATCACGGCGCTCACTCGAGCAGCTCGCTTTCTCGCTCCACTGCTGGCTTAAGGGCCTCCACTTAGAGTGGAGCTCGAGACATCTCCTCTACAAGGGTGTTCTTGGCTTGCTCTTACAAGTTGACCGCACGTCTTGGAAGGGGTGGGATATCCATACTTTTACCCCAGCGTACGCGACCTGTCGATCAACTGACTGTGGTGAACTCATTGACACTGCTGGCTGCGTGTAGGCGGGAGAGGTGAAGAAACACACCTCTATTTTAACTGCCGCACCGGGAGATCGAATCAAACCGGGGACCTTTGGTTTGCAAGTCCGATGTGCTGCTAACCATTTATACCAACTGCAGCATTCCATGGTGTTTAATTAGTTTCATTATGTATGTTCAACTTCTTTCGCACTGTACATAGCCAACCGTGAACATTTGAGGTTATAGCAGGTGTGGTAGGTGCAGTATGCATTGATTACTACGTTCTTGTTCTGGCACGTTGGTATCAGGACGTTGGTATCAACACGATGGGTGCTCCCACCTCTTCCAAGACGTCTGATCAGCGAGGAAGAGTAGGCCAAACACTCTATAGAGACGAGGCTCTCGAGTGGAAGCCCTTACCCCCAACATTTTGGTGTGAGCGAGCAATTGCAGGGCGGCACCTTTACCACGTGACACTGCGTGATATTTGACGAATGGCACCCGTGAGCGGACTACAAGTGTATGAAGACTTTGCGAAAGAACCATTGGCAATAACTAAAGATTTCGACAATTAAGATGGAGTTCCCAGACCCGCCAGCTGAGAGTGATTTGTCGGAGGAGGCGGCGTGAGAGTTGGGAATTAGCATGTAAGCTGACACCACGACCCACGCACAGCCCTGCAGACACTTTAACAACAAATCAGCGGCATTGAGCATTATGCGGTATGTAATATACTGCCATATGTAATATCGTCGTTATTCTTCGAATGATAAGACGCACTTTATTTTCACCGGCTCTATATGACGGCAATAGTTTGAAGGTGCGTGTGTATGTATATAGGAGAGCGGTAGTGTAGCGGTTGGCGCGCTGCGCTACGAACCTGGCGACCCGAGTTTGATTCCCGCTCACGGCCAACACCAGTGAGGATTATCTGTACCAGTCTTGGGCCTCCCCTAGGTCGATTCAGCCTCAAATTAGTACCTGGTGCTATAAGTAAAAACATCGCCACTGGGGAGACAAAGGCAGCCGGGCGTGATGCTGGCCACCCACCTCTTCGTTTACCGTGCCGGCCTTCATAGGCGCTATTCGCTAAGAGCACTTTCCCAAATACTCAGTTAAGGCTATGCAGGGGGGATTGTGTCTTCATGTACACTTTATTAACATGAGCCGCACTTTTTGGGGAATGCGGAGCGTCTTATAATCCAGACAATACGGTAATACATAATTTTTAAAACAAGAGCTACCCTGAGTAAGCAATGTCCAGGGCTGAGCGAGAAAGTAATTGCAGGGTTTCACCTTTATACCTTTTCCCGGACCCAATTTTCTTTTTTACAATTATACCAGGATAAAAATCATCAAACAGAGAGCGAAAGAGCCGACAAACACGCGGGGCGGCGCGTGGACACGTGACCGCGCCGTGATGATCACAGTTGTGGTCACGTGTCAACACGCACGAAAAAAAACACCCACTACACACAATATATTTATTATCATAAAAGTACTGCTATAATCATCTTCTTCATCATCATCAGCAGCATCTTCAATCACACAGTGGAAAGGGTGGTTGTGTGTGTGTCGGTGGTGGGGACGGTGATGATGCCGTGGTGGTGGTGATGGTGGTGGTGGCGCTCATAACCGAGCCCTTGATTGCATGGCGTTAAGAGACGCGGCGTGCGATGCGATGAGTCCCCCGGGCTCTATTGTGGCCATTGTCTGGCTCGATGAGACCTCCCTCCCTTCCTGCCTCGCTCCCTCGCTCGCCGTTTCATCTGCATGCCAGGCAGGACGCGCGCACGTGGGCTGATAAGCGCAATATTAAAATGCGGGCGACTCGCGTTTAACCGAGGGAGTAATGAAGACGCGCAACATCAAAAGACCCTAGCCGTCACCCTCCTCCGCCTCCCACCCTCAATTCACCACCACCCACCCCTTCCCGCAACCACTCAATAACAAGTGGATGTCGACCGTGTAGAAACATTCAGTGGTGGCTATGCACGTATGTTGCACTTCTTTCGCACAGCACGTAGCCAACCGTGATAATGGCCTGTACTTTAGGCGGCGAGGCTTGGTGGATCACCGCACGCATTGTTGTGAAAATACCCAGGGGGAAAAAGCCGGGACAGCAAAGACTGGATACAACAGTGCACCCTCGAACGCCGTGGGCTTTCTCCGGGTCCCCGTTTAGAAAGAGTTTATCAGCTCAATGGGCTCACTCTGAATTTACATTCCGATTTCAGATTTATCCCACTTACAAACACTCATGAATTTGCCAGTATTAATACAATGATGATACTTTCCTTTTTTAACGCGTAATTCATGCTAATAGCATTCCATAACGCCGTACAGTAATTATATATAATGGATCCAATCTCATATACAGCCAAAAACTACCAAGCAAATGAGAACCCTACCGCTACCAAGCAAAGTAAAAACAATGAATGAACAAATTAAGAAATGGCACCAAAGTAAAAAGCACAAACGGCAACAAAAGTTATCACAACAAAGAAATCTGAGGAGCACAGAGCCTCGGCAATTTCTGGCGCTGGTTCCCTCTCTGGTTGATGCTGCTGCTGCTGTCATCCCACTCCTCGTCGTCGTCTGCGGTTCCTCCTTGGCGGCTTTGAGTCGTCCCCTCCGTTCGAGAGCTCTGAGCCAACACGGTGCGGCGCGTTACGAGTCTCCACAGTATACAAAATAAGATAACTAGCTTTACTACCCGGCTTCGCCCGAGACTTGGATTCTTGTCTTGAATTAATACACGGCCTCCGTGGAGGGTGGGGGGATGCGTGACGTCAGCAGGCACACTGCGTGACGCTTCCGCATGCGGGTGACATCACAGACGTGACGTCACAGCTCACTTGGCGTGCAAAATGTATCCATTATTGCGCCCCCCCCCCAAATACAAAAGTCTATTTTTATACTTCTTGCATTGTGTATAGTCTGGAAGCTATCCACATGCCAAATGTCAAGTTTGTTGCATGTTGGGAAGTATGCTAAACATTTTGAACAGACACACATATTCACAAATTTCTCTTTTATATATTATATATATTCTATATATATAAAATCGTGCATGTCTGTCTGTCTGTGTGTGGATTTCGGACCATACGCACTTTCATTGGACGGCGGTTGCCCCTGGCAACGGCTAGCGACGCCTTCGCCGCTTTCATTGAACCTGGCAACGGCTAGCGACGCCTTCGCCAAGGGCTGCAGTTTCATTGGACGGCGGTTGCCCCTGCTAACGGCTAGCCACGCCTTCGCCACTTTCATAGGCTCCGTAAATAATTAAATAATAGCCATTACACAGTATTGTTGGAGCGCTGAGGGGGGGGGGGGGAAGGCACGCCACCCGTACCCTGCCTTTGCCGGCTGGACAATTTTGGCGAGGCCGCAGGCTCTGCACGCTACTAGGCCTCGACACCCACCACGCCACTCTGAGGTAAATTCATAAAAGTTTTTCCTACTCTTCACTCCACCCCCACCACAATGTGTGCAATTTATATTACTTTTAAACCCAACGCGCCAACAATCGATTACTTAAATGTTCACTGTACAAATAGTCATTAAGCTGGGTCAGCGTACTGCCAGTCTATCATGTAGACTGTAGCCTGCTTATTAAACTCGGTGAGCGTACTGCCACTCTATCATGTACACTCTAGCCTGCTTATGATGCTGAGTGCGTGTACTGCCAGTCTATAATGTGGACTGTAGCCTGGTTATTATAATCGATTCTTTATATGTTCTTTGTACAAATAGTCATTAAGCTGGTTGAGCGACCCCAGTTCCATTCCAACTCACGCCCACCACCGCTGACGATTATTTGAAACGGACCTGGGCCTCCCCTAGGTCGACTCAGCCTCAAACGCGTAACTGCTGTCGTGTGTGAACATCGTCACTGGGGAGACAAAGGCGGCCGGCCATCGTGGATCCAAGTCCCGGGCGAAGCCGGGTCATGTGTATGTGTATGTGTTTATGTGTATGTCTGTGTGTCTGTATGCATGTGTGTATGTATGTGTGTGTATGTATGTGGGTTTTTTTGTATGTGTTTATGTGTATGTCTGCGTGTCTGTATGTATGTGTGTATGTACGTCTGTGGATGTGTTTGTGTGTATGTATGTGTGTGTCTATGTATGTGTGTGTATGTGTTTCTGTGTATGTATCTGTGTGTATGTATGTGTGTTATGTGTCTGTCTGTGTGTCTGCATGTATGTGTGTGTGTATTGTCTATGTTTTGTGTGTATGTATGTGTGTGTTTGTGTGTATGTGTGTGTATGTATGTGTGTGTATGTGTTTGTATGTGTTTGTGTGTTTACGCTCGCATTACACAAATGTGTTGCAGGTCTAAGGCGTTCCTCGCGCAGCATTGCCGCTTTCTTTTTTCAGTCGTTTACTGCCGTACGCACCCTGACAGTCGTTGTGTGTCTGCAGCAAGCGCGTGTATGTGTACCTATGGACGCGCGCGCGTGTGTTGTGTAGGGGGAACGGTAGTGTAGTGCTTAGCGTGCTGTCTGTGTCTGTGTGTGTGTGTCTGTGTGTGTGTGTGTCTGTGTGTGTGTCTGTGTGTGTGCGTGTGTGGTGTGTGGGGAGCGGTAGTGTAGTGGTTAGCGTGCTGTCTGTGTGTCTGTGTGTGTGTGTCTGTCTGTGTGTGTCTGCGTGTGTCTGTGTGTGTGTCTGTGTGTGTGTCTGTGCGTGTGTGGTGTGTGAGGAGCGGTGGGTGTAGTGGTTAACGCTACGCTGCGCTACAAACCCGGCGAACCGAGTTCCATTCCCGCTCACGGCCACCACCGGTGACGATTATTTGAACCTCCCCTAGGTCGACTCAGCCTCAAACGAGTAACTGGTGTGGCGTATTAACATCGCCACTGGGGAGACAAAGGCGGCCGTGCGTGAGTGGTGAGGGAGGGAGAGTGGTGAGGGAGGGAGAGTGGTGAGGGAGGGAGAGTGGTGAGGGAGGGACAGTGGTGAGGGAGGGACAGTGGTGAGGGAGGGACAGTGGTGAGGGAGGGACTCAGCCGCAAAACGAGTAACTGCTGTGGCGTATTAACATCGCCACTGGGGAGACAAAGGCGGCCGGCCGTGGTGGATACAAGTCCCGGGCGAAGCCGGGTAGTACAGCTAGTATACAGTAGATTATTATCATGGTGGTGGCCACTAGCGGTAGATGGCCGATGGTGGTGTTGGTGGTTGTGGGCAGCGGTAGTCTATCCGTTAGCGCACTGCGCCATGAATCTGGCGACCCGAGTTCGATTCCCACTCACGGCCAACACTGGTGACGATTATTTTAACCGGTCCTGGGCCTCCACTAGGTCGACTCTTCCTCACATCAGTACCTGGTGTGGTGTGTGAACATCACCCCCTCATGTACCCTACCGGCCTTCATAGGTGCTCGCAAGTAGCACTTGCCCCAACAGTATGTTAAGGATATACGTGGAGCTTTGTTTTTGTATGTGGGAACACAGGTGGTGCATCTGCCAGTCATCTCAGTCAGTTAACCCAAGGCACCTGGGTCTGTCCCGTCACCTGTCGGCGAGCCTTTGATACTTCACGTGGCCTCAAAGTGCACCTGGCCTGGCACAGGCGCCACTGTGACATCACCGTCACTTAGTGGCGAATGGCGGGAGTGTTGGTATTTGGTGTTGTTGTGATGGTGCTGAGGTCGGCGCAGGTCACGTTAAATAAATTGCTTTTTTTCTCTTAATCTTCGCCTTTCTTGCTTATCTTCAGCAAGCCTTGTGCTGGGCCGGCTCTGCGTGCTCAAAATGTCACGAGCTGCGCTCTAAGCCTCCTGAACTCACAATCACAGCACGCGTTTTGATGTCGAGGAGTGGTGCGTGAGTGGTGGTGCAGCGGTTAGCGCACTGCGCTATAATCCCGTCGTCCCGGGTTGGATTCCTAGCTACGGCGAGTGATCCTTTGGGTTAACTCAACCTTAAATGAGTAGCTGGTGCGGTGTGTATAACATCAGCACTGGGCAGACGACGGTAGGGGCGCAGCCTTGTAATTGCTTGCTCACGCAACTGCTGTCAGAAGCGCCTCTCTACTCGAGGATATGTTTGGCCTACTCTTCTAAGAAGGGAAGGCGTCTTGGAAGAGGTGGGCGTACCCACACTTTATCCCACCACACGTTACCTGCCGATCTACCGACTGCCGTGTCACCCATTAACACTGCTGGGTGGACAAAGGCGATGGAGGTTTAAGAACTGCTGTACCGGGAGATCGAATCGACGACCTCTGGATTAGAAGTCCACCGTGCTGCTAACCATTTATACCAACGGCACCATTAGTTTCATTATCACCAAATAACATGGTAATAGCAGGTGTAGTAGGAAATTATTACTTCGTACGTTTTCCAAGACGTCTGCCCTTCAAGTTCAGTTGCACAAAACCACTCCAAACCTGCTCCCGTCTGCCTATTCATTCCATCGTTTTGACCCCGGTCCACCTGGAATAGCGCGTCCTAGCCCGCGCATTGCACACTCTTCTGTCTTTTCCACTTGTCTTCCTCCGACAGATATCCACACTTGTCTCGCGAACTCATTGTCGCCCTAACGTCCACATTCTATTGTATTTTGCGCGTGATGGCATCAGCACTATGCTCATGTAGAGGTCCTGCTGCTGCTGACCACGACTTGGGGGCTTCAGCAGAGACAGCGTTCGTGTCGTTTTGCTGTTCCTGCTCCTCTCACGTTGAAGGAGCGAAGACCCACAGTGGTTTTCACAAGACAGTCCAACTTTTTGGTGATATGGCCAGTTACGCTCCTGTGGCTTGATGTATATCTATGGGTCTCTATGAGTCTCTACGCATCTCGATGAGTCTTTATGGGTATCTGTATCTCTCTGGGTCTCTATGTGTCTCTATGAGTCTACGTATCGATATGTGTCTCTATGGGTCTCCATGTATTTCTGCGAGTCTCTGTGTGTCTCTATGAGTCTATGTATCGCCATGCTTCTCTATGGGGTTGACAATACGGTCCACAGTTTGGGTTGCATGATCACGGTCGCACGGCTGTGGCTTGATGTATATATGTTGGTATTTCTGAGTCTCTGTGTCTCTATGAGTTTGCTGTGGCGTGTCTTTCATTTTCCGTTCATGGAGGAGTTTGTGCGTAGATGGACGTCGTTAACTTGAGCGTCAAAATGGGAACTCTACACGGGAGAAATGCTTTTCATAACACAGTGAACAAGAATGCTTGCAAATGTTGGCCAAATCAATGGACACGCTCGCGTGCTCTCTTTAGTTACAGGGATTGTACTGCGAGCGGAACGGACCGCCCTAAACAAGGCCCATCGTAATATCCATAGATCCGAAGAGCGTCCGTCTTCTAAGAATGGCTTGGGGGATGTGGTGGGGGTGCGGTGTGGTTGCGGGCCACCGGGGAGAAGGGGGGTAGAGGGAAGCGCACCAGACGCATCATTTTCCCCAGACTTTGCTTAATTATTAAAGGTCCCTGTATGAGAGGGATTGTTCCCGATATCAATATTGGACCTCCACGCACCTCCCTGGATCTTTCACCCGTCTCACCCACCCTCTCCCCCACCTCGCCCTCTCTACCCGCAACCATCTCTGGCTTCTCTGCCTTCACCCCTGTTCCTAATGAGCTCGGTCCCATATCTATAACACAGGTTCCCCTTGCCTTTAAACATCTGGCAGTTCGTCAGCATGGTATTAAGCAAGCCTGACTGATGAGACGATGAATTTCGAAACTGGTTCAGACGTTACTTGTTTTGAATCGGTGCCACTGATAAATATGCACTCTGAGAAGGCAGTGGGACCGATGAGTTGTGCTTACAAATACTGTACTTTCATTTTTAAAATATATATGGGGAGACAAACATGGGAAGGAGGCGTATCGTCTGATAATTTATTTTATTGCGAGCTTATTGGCACTAGTGCTCGTTTCAGGCTGAGCAGACCTAAGTGTGCAGAGGAGACGCTCCAAAAACCTGGCTTACACTATTGACAGCAATGCATGCTGGATGGCAGTGGTGGCGGCCATGTCGGTATCGGTGATGTTATCGGTGGCCATGTTGGTGTCGGTGGCCATGTTGGTGTCGGTGGCCATGTTGGTGTCGGTGGCCATGTTGGTGGCAGTAGCCATGTTGGTGGCGGTAGCCATGATGGTGGCAGTGGCCATTTCGGTGTTGGTGGTCATGTCGGTGGCCATGTCGGTGTCGGCGGCCATGTTGGTGTCGGTGGCCATTTTGGCATCGTCGCACCCTCCAAAGGATAAGAGCTCATTCCAAGTGACTTCTGGGGGATGGCTCCCATCGTTCAGTGGTCATGTTGGTGTCAATGTAGCTGTCGTACATATGTATATTGATAATTCTCTCACCGTTCGTAGCCAATCGTGCTAATGGGAGGTGCCATGTTACTGTGATTGGTAGGAATGGGTTTTTTAATTGAAACATGTTGGAATCCTAGATTATATACGCACGCACTCAACGACACGTAACACTCATATTATGGAATCTGAAATAAAATTTTGGAAATAAAAACATCATCTGGGCCTAATTTTTCGGATTTTCCTGATTACTCATAAAATCTGGAGCACGCGTCTCTCCTCGGTGGCCACGCTGGCTTTGTTGCCCACTCGGTCGTGGACAGGTAGGGTAGAACATATAGGTCGATTAGAACAGTTAGGTAGAGTAGAACAGGTAGAATAGGGGGGGGGGAGCACGGCCCATGTCTGTCGGCGAGCGCAGGAAATTTTGTCGGTGTCGCCACGCCAGGGGTCACGGAGAGACCCGGCGAGGGCAGCGGCGGTGGCGGTGGCCTGGAGGAGGAGGGGAGGGGTGTAGGGGGGTGGTGGATGATCGACGGAAAAATTGCGGAAACTGGTCCGTGCTGCCGACGTTTATCTCATCCCCAGGATCTCAAAAATATATTTATTTTAAGCAGCTGCTAAATTGACAGCGTCTCGAGTGTGCGATGCTGCACTGTACTCGGGTAGTGTCGAACGCGGCGATCGGTGCTTTAATTTAATCCGGAGCTGGGGTTGCCACCCTCTCAAGGTTTCGGCAATTACACTCTTGCGTGTGTGTCGTTTCGCTGTTTCTCCTCTTCCGTTGAAGGAGCGCAGACCACAGTGGCCTCACTGTGCGGTCCATAGTACAGTATTGGTTGCGTGGCCACAGTTGCACGACCATCGCTTGTCTTTCCTGATCATATTTATGAAGCGGATGTGCGCATCGGCCTGTTGTTGATGTTCATCGGCCTGTCGTTGATGTTCATCGGCCTGTAATGTTTGTTCATTGGCCTGCAATTTATGTTAATCTGCGTGTAGTCCATGAGCCCAGGCCAGATATTTCCCAAGTCAGTGCCACTTGTGGTGGTGGCATTCCGTTTTGGGGCTCCAATTACTTTTGTGTGGCCAATAACAGTGACTTATGCGATAACAATGTGAAATGAGTGGGTTTAGTATGTAATTCGCTCGTATGGGTGGTAATAATATGTTGGTAATACTCGACTGTTTTTCTACCTTAGGTGGTTCCGATTTCTGCTCTGACACATGGATTATGAGGTTTCTTATCAAAATTGTACAGTGTCTCGGCCTCACTGTGCACTGCGTTGCACCACTATCCGAGTAGTTAACCTCACATTCAATAAACCTTCGATAATTGTAACTCACTACTCTACGGGACATCTGGCAAAAACATCACCAAGCTGCAGCGTGCACACAATTCTTTGGGACGTGTCATGATGGGTACTGCAAGGTCCGACCATGTCCGTCCAGTGCTCACCGAGCTGCATTGGCTTTCGGTTGCTAAACGCATACATTATAAGGTCGCACTCATTACACACAAAGTGCTTGCCAAAAATGAACCACAATACCCTGCTGTTCTCAAGGAGCATAAACCATCACGCGAATTCCGGTCATCCTCACAGCGGCTGTTGGATAGCCATCGAACAAAGACGGTCACCCCATCGCGCGCTTTCAGATGCACTTCTGCAGCCGTCTGGAACGCTCTTCCTTCCGATATTAGGAAGCCACTGGAGCTACGTACTTTTAAATCATCTCGATTGAAAACTAATTTCTTTAGAACTGCTTTTTCTGTTTAGTTTTCTGTACCTCCCCCACACCTCCGATTAACATGGTGGGCTACGTACGGTCCGAAAGAAGTTTAACATACATACATTAAATATGCATACAACATAGGATTTTCAATACAATATTACAATCTTGGTACAAATCAATTCCTGCTACCTGAACACAGATGCCAATTTCTAGACTGTACGGATCAAACCGTTAAGTCTGTTCCGATAATAATTTGGGCACGCCACATCCATCTCAAACATTTTATTAACTTTGTTATAGGGCTGTAGAAATATAGGGTACAATATATAGGTTTATTATGGATACGTGTAGCTTGTACTCTAGTGGCAATAACCCCTACTTCAAGCCATCCCTAGCAGCGTTCCGGAAAATATTGAGCGATAATTGTGGCCTGACATAGATGATTTAGATAAAGGAACGAGGTTTGACCTGAGTGGACAGGTGCAAGCAGACAGAAATACAAACTGGGTCACATCATTATCAGCATCACCAGTTATATGGAACCATAACTATGAGCACCACCACCATCAGCAGCATAATCACCACCACTATCATCATCACCACCATCACTATCATCACCACCCCACCACCACCATAATCACCACCACCAACACAACTGTTGTTCACATCATCATTAGCGCCATCACCATCTTTATCATAATCATCACCATGCTCGCAGAGAGATGCAACCACGCTTCGCTTTGTGAGCTATAATATGCGAGTTTGGTGAAAGACCCATCATGATTATCACAGAATCATAGTGCAGGCTGTGAAACAATATGTTTCAAACACCAATCATCACCATCACTACCACCAACCCATTCATCATCATCACAACCACCATGTTCATCATCATCATTGGCATCATCATCATCCATGGTTAATTTACATCGTGTACATTCTCGTAATCCTCACCACGTTCACCATCACGCACGGCGGGATCGTGACCTCGCGGTAGCGCTGCGTTCGCGGCTCGTTGCAGAGGTTCGCCGGTTCGAATTCAGCGGCCGTCCTGCTTAACACTGTGGCTGTGTGAACCGTAAATATATTAGCGCGCCGTCAGCTATGTGGTGGACGTTAAGGATTGCGTGACATCACAAGAGGTCAACGTGTGCCGGCGGCATGGGTCCAAATTTTGTCAAATTCGCAAATGCACTCCATCTGAAATATGCATATCGATCACCCCCCCTGCCCTGACTGCTATAATCTGGCAGGACCCTCCTGACAAGATACTCATGAGATTCAGTGAGGCTCTTCTGGGATAAAAAGAAGTGTAGCAGTTACAGTGACCACCGTCGCCACCACCCCTGCTGCCACCACAACCACCAACGCTACTGCCACCACCACTGCCACCACCACCACTGTCACCACCACCCCGCTACAACCACCACTGCCACAAGCACCACCACCACCGCCGCCACCACCAGAGAGATGGGGCGGTTTGTGAAGGAGGAGGGCGGTTGTCTGCAGACAGATTGCAACCATGGTGCCTTTGTCGGGGAGGGGGCCTCTCTGTGTAAGGCGACACCGCGGGTCCGGAGCGGCGCGACAGGCCGCCGAAAGGCGGACACCGCTCGGCACAACGAGAGTCGCCAACTCCGAGATGACGGACGAGGGCTGCCAGCCCCACGCACCTGGAATGCCTGCCCCCCCCCCCGCCCTCCCCTTAAAAAAGGTTTGAAACAATATTAAATTAAATACATATACACAAAAAAATTATGTTTGAATCCATTGTCGAGTACTGGATCTATCCCTGCTACCCCTCCCACTCCCCTCACCACTACTGCCCCCCCCACCACTCTCCTACACCCCCTACAAACCTAATAGGTGACGTTTCGGGAAATGACCCTCTTTCATGGGAGTGGCACTGCTGCTACGGAAAAGGGTCATTGCTTGAAACGCCTACGACACTAGGCGTGTGCGTGGTGAATGTGCATGGTCAGAGTTAGGTGCGTGGTAGGCATAAGTGTGTATGTAGTAATGGTGTGTATTAAGCGTGTTAAGTGTGTGGTAATGGTTTGTGGTAAGCGTGTGTGGAATGCATAAGGGTATGGTAAGGGTAAGTGTGTACGAACCTGGCGACCCAGGTTCGATGACCGCTCACGGCCAACACTAGTGACGATTGTCTGAAACGGTCCTGGACCTCCCATCGGTCGACTCAGCCTCAATTGAGTACCTGGTGCGGTGTGCAAACATCTCCACTGGGGAGACAAAGGCGGCCTAGCGTGGTGTTGGCCCCCCCCCCTCGTGCCACTGTGCCGGCCTTCATAGGTTCTCGTTAACAGCACTTGCCCCAACAGTCTGTTAAGGCTATACAGGGGGTCTTTGTCTTGTGTAGTGATGGTAAGTGTGTGGTAAGAATTAATTACGTGGTAAGTATAAGTGTGTGTTAAGCGTATGTGTGTGGTAAGCGTGTGTTGTATGCGTAAATGTGTGGCGTTCGTAAGCTGAGTCGACCACCCACCCAGGATGGGAACTCGCATCCTTAACAAGTCAGCTGAGCTACCTGGCTGAGTGGTCTCATGTGAAGAGTGACTGGCAGCAGCAGCAGCTTGTACGGCAACAACAATGGTAACTGTATGTAGAGTCAGGTGATGCATTTGATGACACCACAAGTTGGATGATGTAACGCGTTCGTACAACAACTACACTGCTACACTACACTCATACTACATACTCTACACCATGGGACCTCCTTTGCCAGTACCAAAATATAATCATAGGTTTTTACCCTCTTATTTGGCAATAAAACAGGTGTTCAGATGTTAAAACACCAAACTCAAACCTTTTACAAGGAATCATGTCTACATTAACCACAATTCTGGTGGTCAGAATGCAAAAATAAACACACTCTGATAATATATGCATTGTCCTTGAAACTGATTGGTCCACACCAGACAGCTTTTTTTTAGCCTCGTCTCAAACGGCGTTAGCTTAGAGGACGCCAAAAGGCCTTTTGGCGTCCTATGGTCTAACACCGTTTATTATCTTCCCTATAAAAGTAAATGTGTGTCTGTCTGTGTGGACGCGCGCTTGCGAGGGATTTGGCTCTCAAACAGTGGGATTCACGTAAAAACAATAGCCAGGTTCCACGTCGTAAGCCCCACGGTGAGCAAGCGCTATTCCTTTTTCATGTCCGTCTACTTGAAATTAGTAAAATTATCGATTTAGTGCAATTTATACTTATTTATTTATTACGCTAAAATACTACACTACCAAACTACCACACTACACGAATACTACACTACTACACTACGTCTACACTACTACACTACTACCACACTACACTACTAAACTACTATGAATACTACACCGCACATCAACACTACACTACCACACTACACCAATGTTGCACACTCTAAATGAAGGACGTGGGCAGGTGCTCCAAATCGAGGGCAAACATATTTATTGTGGTTAATCTGTCAAATGCAACAGCACGTGTGTCACACACAGCAATTATTCAACCGAGTCACCATTAACCATGTGACTGGTGTACAAGTGCGGTTAATCAATAACCCTGCCAGCCCCATACAGGCCGAACTCCGTTATCGCATGCTGGTGTACACACGTGCATTGATGCACTGCACAGCACATCAGGACTTTCACAGAACCACACTTTACTCCCTTGCTGCACAAAGAAATAATTAAGAGTGATCCATTCCTAATGTGCCACACTAATACTACATTACTACACTACTACACTCCCATGCTAGACTAACACACCACACAACTACACTGCACTAATTCTACACACTACACTAATACTACACTACACCAGTGGCTGGCCGTGTATTTTACACCTAGGCCTTCAGTGCTATCCTCCCGCAATTAAACCGCCTTTGAATAACCTCACCATGACACTAGGGCTATAGGCTATTGTCATTCCACGTAACCACCCCATATTCTCAGTGACAGTAACCTTTATCGAGTGGAATAAAGTGATTTAACACGAGGCTCAGCACCAATGAGAGTTACAATACACTAATTGCAGAGACATGAATACGTGGTGACTGAAACCATCAAGGATGTACCACTATTACGCAGTATGACAGGATGCTGCATCACAAATAGACATCGCATAGCCCAAATCAATGTCATTACCAAATAAACAAGAACAAACTCACAAAAAACAGTCACATTTACTAATACGACCACCAAGCAAGCAAAAATTCCGTAAAACACAACACAATCCGGATTCAACGGGCTTCCCCACAGAAAAAAAATCTAAAGCGCTACATCTAAAATTTTAAACGTCACAAAAGAAAGTTTAAATAAATCTTAGATGCTGCTACGTTACGTGCTATCTAGTTTTACTTCAGTTAGCTAGCTGGCCCTCCGATGACGCCACACGAAAAATGCTAACGGAGGCGGCTAGGCCAGAGAGAAGGTTCGGGCGTGTGAAATAATACGCCCAACATGGTAAACTCGAAACCTGATTGGTTAAAGAATATGACAACATCGTCCCCATTTGCTTCAACAGCAGAGGGGATTCACTCGACATTCTGAAGGCCTCAGGGTAGATTTTTCACCGGAGAGGCGGAGACAACACAAGTGGAAAATCTGATTTTATAAAAGCTCTCATTTATTAGCTGCACTGGAAGCAGTGCGACTGAGGAAAGAGTAGCAATGAAATGACGTTAATAGACTGATGGGAACGAACTTTGTAATATACATATAGCATTTATTAAAATATATGATATACATTTTTAAAAATCTGATTCTGACAATCTCTAGTCCAGCAGAGAAGGCCTTGCTGGTCCTGGCGTCCCGCCTCTGCACTACACACTACGCTACACACACCACACTACACTACACACCACACTACACTAATACTACACACCACATTACTACACGACACTACCACACTAACATCACCCTTGCTTTAATGATGGGGTCCGTCGCAGCTGTGCGAGTGTGGAACGGGTTTCGGGGGGGGCGTGCTCGGCATGTGGAGAGAGAGGGGGGCGAGTCGCGGTTCACGTGGAGAGAGAGGGGGGCGAGTCGTCGTGATTCACAGTCACAGCCGATATGGGGGTGGGGAGGACAAATCTTGTTTATAATTTGTGGTGGACGGGGGGGGATAGCCAGGACCCGCCCCCGGCCATTGTGACACCAGGGAAAATGTTCTCACCCCAAGTAGCACAAAGGGATCCCTGGATTCATGACCACTTGTTTTGTTTGTTATTAAAGAGATGTTCTAAATTAACAGCTCGAATTCATATCTTAGTAAACATAAAACACCAACAAACAGAATGGAGATGTTTAATATCTCTGTGTGTCTCTTTCTCTCGTCTGTAGTTCGCTTATACTCACCTCACTCCATGTCCGTCTCATCTGTATATTTCTACTGTCATCTCACGAAACATATCTTTTTTATTTTACCAGGTAAGGTCCCACTGAGCTGTGTAACTCTTTTTCAGAAACGGCCTGGTCACAAATGAAAGCTCATCGAAGTGGCTTTTCACGTGGAAAATATAAAGCAGCCAAATGCTCTAAATGCATGTTTCTAAATGTGGGGAAAAAAAACTGGACTCGGAGAAGCATCCATGGGACCACAAGGAGAGAGAGACTCCACATATTCAGGTGTCAGGGATCGAAACGGCAACGTCCTGCATACGAGGCGAGGGAGTTAACATCTCGACACCGCGGCACCACATACCCCCGTCTCATCCCGCCACGCGCATAATAAAACACAACTCGTCGTTAATTGGCTGAAAACATCTTCAAACAAAGACCCACAATGCAGCAGCAGCAGGTACCCTCCTGACAACTGAAAGAGGCCCACGACTCAGTGTGGTGAAGTATGGTCAAACAAACACCCCCCCAAACCAAAACCCACGGCCAAATGGACACAATGAGTTTTGTGTTGACAACACCGATGCCGGTGCGCGTCTTGCACGGCCTTCTGCTGTCCACGATCTCTCGAGGATGCGATACAATGACACGAACACGCGCGCGCGGGATAAGCGCCGACGCGTGCCTTTGTGCGAAATGTTGCCGCTTCGCGAGGGCCTCCGTTGATTCTATCGGTTGCTCAAAATTGAATCGGCCGCATCTCCTCCTCCTGCTCCCCAACGCTTTGGGAATCTCTCTCCGCGATCTCTGTGCTCTCCCGGTTTGTGACCATCTCTTCTCATCTTCCATCCCATGGCCCACATTCCTCACCCCCCCTTCCCCAGACGCCCCCCATAACTACCACTACCCACCCCTCGTTCATTGAAATGTGTCTCGTCCATAGTGTGGTCAACCACCAAACTGCAGGTCCCAACATCATCACTTGCTCACTCGTCCAATCACCCACTCGCTCACTCGCTCGCACACTTACTCACACACCCACCCTGCCACTCACTCACTCACCCTGCCACAAACTCACCTACTCACACACTCATTCACTCACTCACCCACCCTGCTACTCACTCACCCACTCATTCAATCACCTACCTGCCACTCACTCTCCGACCCACCCTGCCACTCACTCACTCACTCACCCTGCCACAACTCACCTACTCACACACCCATTCACTCACTCACCCACCTTGCCACTCACCCACTCACTCACCCTGCCACAAACTCACCTACTCACACACTCATTCACTCACTCACCCACCCTGCTACTCACTCACCCACTCATTCACTCACCCACCTGCCACTCACTCTCCGACCCACCCTGCCACTCACTTACCCTTTCACTCACTCACGCACTCACTCACCCACCCCGCTACTCACTCATCCACTCGCCAACCCTGCTACTCACTCAAAGACCCATCCTGCCACTCTCACCCACCCACTCACGCACGCACGCATTCAGTCATCCAACTTGGCACTTATTCATTTACGCATCCACTCACTCGTCTATTGCTGCTACTTTGGTGACTGTTTCTAGTGAACTTCGCACATTCATTTCTCCACTCATGCCGAGCACTCGATGTCTACCAGACAGATTGTGTCGTATCGTCCTACACACTGTGTTCACCTACTACAACCACACTATGTTCAGCCACTACCACCACACTGTGTTCACTCACCCACTCGCCACACTGCAGGTCACAGCAAATCATTCACTCACCCACAAACCCACTCACTCGCACACTCGCCCATCCACACACTCACTAAGTCACTGCAGGTCACAACAACTCACTCACTCTCTCGCACACTCCTCGCTCACCCACCCACTCACCGCGTTGCAGGTCACGCCACTTCTCTCTCTCTCTCTCTGTTACTTCCCTCATATTGCTCCACTTTGGAATCTCCTCTCCCATCCCCGTCTCTTTACCGCCAAGTTCTTAACCTCCAACAATGCAAGAGACGCATTGCACTCTCATCCACTACAACTTCAAGAGTACTGTTTGTTACTGGCCGCTTAAAGTGTTGGGCCTTTAGACCCTGTGGTCACATCTCCCTGGCTGATGATCGTGCCCCCCACCGGCTTGCAGTCGAGATTCTTGGCGTAAGGCACTACCACGAGAGTACGTGATAGGGCCCCATTTCCATAATACTACAATTTAATTGTACCCTATATTCCGACAATCTTGTGAACACGTTTATAGGAATGTAGGGCAACATGATGACAGAAGAGGACGTGATGAATGTGGCTGGCTGAAACTAAGTAGGGTTTGTTCAACGATAACGGGCAAAAACCGGTAACCGTTTCGGTGGAGCGTTCTCGTAACGTGTGCGCTGATTGACACAGGCGAACGTACAAACGGCACGGCAGCCTAAGTCACCGCGTGGTTACATTTGCTCTTGTGTCTCTCGGTTAATAGAGGTGAAGGCGCAGCCCCTGGAATGTCCCTGCTCAAGCCACTGCTGGGCAGAATGGCGCCTTCATTAGGGGGAGTTCTGCTCGGCATTTGAGCTTCTCGTCCACGCTGACCGGACGTGTTGTTTAAGCTGCCTATTTTAAACTATATTTCTATTTCATCAGGTAAGGCTCACTGAGCTAAATAGCTATTTTTCAGAAGCGACCTGGCCACAAATGATAGCTCAACGAAGTGGCTTATCATCATGTGGAAATGTATAGCAGCCAAATCATCTAAACGCGCGATGTCGATTCTAAATGTGGACAGAAAACCGGAGGACCCGGAGAAAAATTTACACGACCACGGGGAGAGAGAAAAACATGCAAACCCTAAATATACAACAGACGTCAGGATCGGGATCGAACCCACGACCTCCTGCATACCAGGCGAGGGAGTTACCATCTCGCCACGTTGGTATGGGCCGCCACGGTGACGAAAGTGTAGGTGTACCCACTTTTTCAACCGCTCCGCCAGGGAGATTCAATGGAACCGGCCGACCTTTGGATGGCTCCTACAGGGTGCTGCTGCCGCTGCTTCCTGTTACACAGCCATAGTGGCAGTGCCCTTCTCGGTTTTCAGACAAGAAGGTTCAACTAATATTACATTTACTGGACATGACGTTAATGTGCTGCAAACCGGTACCGTGGTTGTTTTTACCGGTTTTGTCAATACGGTTACTGGTGATGCCAAAAAAAGATTGCAGCCCAACGATAAAACTAAACGTTGCCCCCTTGCTACCGAAGTGACGGGTAATTCTTTCCCTCCCCGATGTGCCCCCCTCCCACCCATACATGGTCATCCTCCTACTGCCCCCTACCAATATCGCTTGGGTGCCCCCCCTCTCATCCGCTTACACCTTCCTCAACCCCCCCCCAACACATCGCCTCCCCACACTCACCTCCCACCCACCCCTCCTCTACCCCAACGTCTTCCCTCACCGAACCATGCACCCTCACATCTCCCACACCCACACACCTTGCACCCTCGCATCTCTCCCCACTCTTTCCTCTACCCCCCCCCCTCCCATTCACCCATCTCCCACCCCCTTGCACCCCCACATCTCACTCATGTCCCCGCTACGCCTCCACCATGTAGTGATGGCTAGGAGATGTTAACTCTCTCACCTGGTATGCAGCAGATTGTCTGTTCTATCCCAACCCTGACAACTGTTGTATATTTGGAGTTTGCTCTCTCCCCGTGGTCTCGTGGGTTTTCCTCCGGGTCTTCCGGTTTTTCCCTCCACGTTCAGAATGAACATCACGCGTCTAAAGTATTTGGCTGCTATAAATGTCCACGTGATGATGAGCCTCTTCGTTGAGCTGTAAGCAGCAAGAGCTACATAGCTCAATCGGCCTTAACTGGTAAAATGAAAAACATTGTTTAGTATGAATGAGTTTTATAATAACTCGGGGTTTCATCCTCCACTCACACTCACCTAATTCACACACCCCCCTTTGTGTTTCCTCCATCTCCCCCCACTTTTTCCACTCCTAACCCCACCAACCCCCACCACCTCCCCCTTGCCCCCCCCCAATCCCCCAGCCCAGCCTTTCACAAGTCGTCCCTGCTGCTGCTTCTGTCGTGAATTTCCGCAAACCGAGCGGACGGGCAAATCGATTGCTAATGCTGCCACATGGCATTTGCTGTCTTTCCGGTGTGAGATTGAAAGGGCTGATAGCGATGATCAGACATTGAGAGAGAGAGAGGCGCAGAGAGATACCTACATACATATTTAAATGTATATCACGGTTTCTGAGCGCAGGCCCAATACGTTAAGCGACCAGCAACAAACGGCACTGTTGAGGGTCATGATGGGTAACGCATTGCTTGAATAGAACAATTGTTGACTTGTTTTACGATGAGAACTTGGGGAAAAGAGACGATGACGACGATGGTAGAGGGAATACCAAGGTGGAGCAGTGCGAGAGAAGGAGCAGAGAGAGAAGTGAGGTGTCTAGCAGTGTGGTGAGTGAGTGAGAGGGCGAGTGAGTGGGCGCCACGGTGCCGAGATATTAACTATCTCGCCTGGTATGCAGGAGGTCGTGGATTCGATCCCGACCCTGACGCCTGCTGTATATTTGGAGTTTGCTTTTCTCTCTCCCCGTGGTTACAAGGAATTTCTCTGGGTCCTTAGCTGTTATGCATTTCCACGTGATAAGCCATTTCGTTGAGCTATCATTTGTGGCCAGGTCACTTCTGAACAAGAGCTAAATAGCTCAGTGGGGCCTTACCTGGTAAAATAATAAAATAGTGATAGAGTGGGTAAGTGTGTTGTCGTGACCTGCGGTGAGGCGGTTGAACACGCTGTGGCTAAGATGAAGCAAGCGGCCTGGAAGAGTGAGTCTTCAGAAAACACGTGAAGGGGAATGAATGCGTGAAGTTCGTGGCAAGAGTATGATGGCCATGGTAGTAGTGAAAAAGAGTGACAAGCAGGCGCTTGATTGCATTCCTGGAAATTAACCCGTGAACATGTCTCTTGGTTCCTATAAAATAAAGTGCGTGGATAGAGTATTTTACAGCAATAGGGATGCCGGTACAATAGTTACGAGTTGACATTGTTTTAATACATCACCATAACGTGGTGGCGCAGTGTTCGCTCGCTCAATGCAATGCTCATGCTACATAAATAAACATTATCATTGTTATTATTGTTGACTTAAAACTTTCGTGACTGCAGGAATTCATATTCTTGGGTCTTTGGGTAAAGTCACGTAGATAGGTTCAAATAAAATAAAAAATAACAAAACATAATAATAAAAAAACTCGTTTTGATAGCAACACAAGCGTTCGTCATCCTGATGAACATATCTACATGACTTTACTGGGTAAATATTCGGCATTATTATCGTAGGAAAATATAAAGGAGCAGCCCTGAAATTGCTTAATCTGGGCACTGTTGGAGGAAGGGGCCTCCGGAAAGTAACCAACGTCTAAAGGCGCAGAGACGGGAGGGGAGCGAGCAAGGGAAGGAGGGGGGAGGCGGGAGAGGGCGATGCAGGGGGGAGGGGGAGGAAGGGGGGTGAAGACTTCGAGGAGAGAAAGCAAAGAGCGGGGGGGGGGGGGGTTGCTCGAGGAGGGAGTTCCTAAAGGTGGGGAAATAGTAGCAGATCCATAGAGACCCGTAGACTCTCTGTGTCAGTCTATGGGTCTCTGCGTTAGTCTACAGGTCTCTGTGCGAGTCGCTGGGTCTCTGTGTGAGTCTCTGTGTGAGTCTACAGGTCTTTGTAGGAGCCCATGGCTCTCTGTGTGAGCTTATGCATCTCTATGTGAGTCTTAATCAACGGAGGGAGCGGGCTTATCCGGAATGATGCTGATTTTCCTTGATGGAGGTACCCTCCTCCAATACGCTGGGCTGTCTCAGAGCGTTATACATCTCGCACCTCATCTCTGGTGGCAGGTGACCCTGTGCGGCACAAGCCGACTCGGCACCTGGCCTGCAAGCGGCAATTTGGGTCTCTGACGCCGTCCAAGAGTAATACGTGGTATTATTAGTATTTCCGTTTATGCACCGATAATAATTATGGGTGCATAAATTATTAAAATATTATATATTAAAAACTACAAAAATGTTTTACCAGGTAAGGCTCCACTAAGCTATGTAGTTCTTTTTTAGAAGCGACCTCGCCACAAATGAGAGCTCGATGAAGCGGCGTATCATCACAGTGGAAATGTAGCGCAGCCAAATACTCTGATACATTCATTGCCAGCCACCTTTCAGCGGTTAATGGAGTTGGTCCTAGCAGGGTTGCAATGGGATGCTTGCCTTATATATTTGGATGACGTCATCGTCTTTAGCAAAACCTTTTACGAACATTTTCAGCGATTGCGCTCGGTCTTCGAGAGAGTGTGTGCGGCCAAATTGAAATTCAAGCCACAGAAATGCTATTTGCTTCAGACATCGATAAAGTACTTGAGCCATATAGTTAGTGCGGCCGGTGTCGCCACGGATCCAGAAAAGACTTCGTGTGTGCACACGTGGCAGGCGCCTAAATCGGTATCAGACGTCCGCAGTTTCGTTGGATTCTCTTCTTACTACCGGCGGTTCGTTAAAGATTTTGCCACCATTGCTAAACCGCTGCATGCCCTCACGGCCAAGGGCCAGATATTTCGGTGGGATAAGGCTGAAGAGGATTCCTTCCTCACCCTCTGTGACGCCCTCGCCGATGCATGCTGACACCGGAGGTGTTGCCAGGGTAAGGAGTGATTGATGACCTGACAGGCGCCAGCCTGTCTGGCCCTAATGAGACACAAGGGATAATTGGGAGGAGGCTATAAGCAGGCGTGTGATAGCGGAGCGGCAGTTCGGGTTGCTGGGACCAAGGTGAAGACATCTCGCCGCTGCCGCTCAAGCCAGGGACGGACCTCAACCCTCGCGAGTCGCCGTGCGGGTGATGGTTGATCCCCCCGCCCGGATCGGACGAGTGAGTGGGTCCGAGGGAACGTAGGCGAGAGCAGCAGCGCAGAGTGAGCGCTGCTGAGTGCAAGCTCTGTGTGAGCGCTGCTGGGTGCAAGCTCTGTGTGAGCGCTGCTGAGTGCAAGCTCTGTGTGAGCGCTGCTGGGTGCAAGCTCTGTGTGAGCGCTGCTGAGTGCAAGCTCTGTGTGAGTGCTACTGTGTGCAAGCCTCTGTGTGAGCGCTGCTGAGTGCAAGCTCTGTGTGAGTGCTACTGTGTGCAAGCCTCTGTGTGAGCGCTGCTGAGTGCAAGCTCTGTGTGAGCGCTGCTGAGTGCAAGCTCTGTGTGAGCGCTGCTGTGTGCAGGCTCTGTGTGAGCGCTGCTGTGTGCAGAGCTGTGATTGCGGAGCTACTGAGAGGAAGAGCTGCCGCAGGCAGGTCAGTGAGGTGTAAAGTAGATAAGGGTCAACAAAAGTGACCGTATAGACAGAGACAGGAGTGCCGACAACTGGTGCAAGAATAGAGTAATAAAGTGTAAACGGGTGACCTGAAACGTGTCCGACTGTTGTGATTTTACAAGACACTACACACGTGCTGCTAAATGTGGAGCGAAAAAACTGGAGGACCCGGATACAAATCAACACGACAAGCAAACTCTAAAAATACAGCAGGTGTCAGGGTCGGAATCGAACCCACGACCTACTGCATACCAGGCGAGGTAGTTAACATCTCGCAACCGTAGCGCCACCTACAGGATTAACCAGTGCGGCCGCTAGATTTGAAGCCGCAAACTTCTGCAACGGGTTTACCGCCGGCTCGTGCGAAAGTCGCCGTGTGATGTTGTTGTTGCTGCTGCCAGAGTGAGGAATCAGATCAAAGTGCGGTCACTGGGCGGTGTGAGCCCCCTGATTTCCCAACCCCAACCCTCACTCACTCACTCTCCCTCCCCACCTCCCCTAGGTTTCACAAACTCTTGAGTGTGGCAACGGTCGGCGCGAGAGATGGAGGACTGTCTCTCTGCCTCTCCATAGTTTTACTCGGCCCTGGAGTTCCCCCATCATCTGAATCATCATCATCAGCAGCAGCATAATCGATATCATCAGCAGCAGTAGCATCATTAATATAGTCAGCATCAGCAGTAACAGCAGCATAATCAATATCATCAGCAGCAGTAGCAGCATAGCATAATCGATGTCATCATCAGCTGCAGTAGTAGCAGCAGCATAATAAATATCATCAATAGTAGCTGCATTAATACCAGCAGCACAATCAATATCATCAGCAGCATAATATCATTAGCAGTAGGAGCAGCAGTATCTCTATCATCAGCAGCAGTAGCTGCAGTAGTAGCAGCATATTCTATACCATCAGCAGTAGTAGCAGCATAGCATCATCGAAATCATAATCACCACTAGCAGCATCATAGTAATCAACATCATCATCATGAGTCATGTTCTCTACTAGGCTATGCTCACTGAGCTATATAGCTCTTTTTCATAAACGACCTGGCCACAAACGATAGCTCAACGAAGTGGACATTTATAGCAGCAAATTTATAACGTACAGTTTTTAAATGTGGATGGAAAAACCGGAGAAACCGAATAAATATCCACGCGACCACGAGGAGAGAGACAGGCACATTCAAAATATAATTCAGGCGTCAGGATCGAACCCACGACCACGCCTGCATACGAGGCGAGGTAGTTAACGTCTCGCCACCGTGCCGCCCCTATCCACTGCTGGATGAGCGCCTCCCCAGTCTAGTCGCCAACTGTCACGGCCTCGCATTGCAGCAGTCGGTCTCGTCTCCGCACGCGAGCTCACTTCATTGCGCCATCTTTACGCGGTGGAAGTACTGCGCCGGTTTCCCCCCTCCAAATGCCACTCCTCGACTTAGTCTGGGTCCCGCGCCGCGAGAATGGGCGAATGATTCCTCTAGCGCCGGCTCCTCAGGCCTCTGGGGAGACTTGGCAGCAGTGAGCATTGGTGGCTTGCACTGTGCTGATGAGTATGATTAATTACGAAACCGGTCCCCGGTTGTCTTATCTTCGTAGCGCTGCTATTGCCGTCGTGGATGGACCGCAATGCAGTTCTTGAGAAACTGTTGATGGTTTTGTGCATATGCACAAAGGCTGGGCGTTTGTTACGCATTTATTAAAACTCGTGGTCTCTTTTTTCCCGGACTGCACTATGATTTCGTTACGTTGGGGGTGTATTGCAATATATAGATGTGATTATTCTTAGCAATCTGCCAGCTAATATGGGCCTCTTAGTGTGGATGTGAGGACTCCACATTTTCGGATCCCAGAGGCAGACTTGGCAGCACTGAGAGCATTGTTGACTTTACTGTGCTGCTGATGATTCCCGTTGAGGATGAAACAGGTCTACATATCTCTGTATCACTGCTGCTATCAGTCGGTCACATTCATCTTGATGGTGGCTGAAGGCAAGATGACCACAGTGCAGTTATTCAGTAACTACTGGTTTTTTTTTGCATAATGCACAAATAGCTGCGTGCTTTTCATTACATTTTTGATTCCATCTTCTGGCGCGGCAGTTCAAAGAAAAAAACAAGTTGGAAAGATTCTCAAATCCCACACAGCAGTGGAAATGTTATCGTGTAATTGTGAGCCTGAAGGAGCAGCAGATTAGATGGGCGTGGTGGCCATTACGCACCCCTGCAAGTCAGTAATTAGCAAGCGTGGGGGGGTTTATGGAACAAGCAGAGATGGATCCAGTTTTTGAGACATCTACCTACATGGCAATTAGGTGGAAGCTTGTAGAATTAAGTTTAAACAACAAAACGCGTTTTGTTCTTTTACCAGGTAAAGCTATTAGATCGTTTTCAGAGGCGAACTTACCGTACTTAATAGCTCATCGCAGCGGCTGATATCATCATCATCACACGTGGGGCTTTTTTTTAGCAACGGCCAATTCATCTAAACGTGGAGAAAAATGCACGCGACCACCAGAGAGAGAAAACACGCGAACTCCAGATATGCAACAGCAGACATCGTCAAGGTCTGAGATCGAACCCAGTACCTCCTTGCCACCACGGCGCCCCAGTACAGCAAGTAGGCTCGTGAGGGGCTGTCTGTGGAGCGCACGCTGTGTCATTTCGTCGTATACGTCAGGTCTCGAGACAAGGACAGACTGACCGGTCTCTGATAAGGTTTACAGACAATCAACTAAAACGTATTTCAATTTGATTTCAAAAACTTTATTATTAACATAATCATCAAACATCCCTTCATTTGGAACATATAATAATACAATTGTATATCTCTGCAACGTTAATCCTTCATTTTAGTAAAGCACAGCTCAGAACAAACTGCTTGTTGTTAACGATTTACAACCAAGGTTCGAAGCGTGAAGGCATGGGGGTGGGACAGGGGGACGGGGGGGGGGTCACTAAAACTCTCGTAAAGATGATCCAATGTGAACTTTTGAGAAATGCGGACACATTGATTAAAAGCGTTGACCCAAAAACTGGGCAGCAACAACAAAAGGCCCGAAAAGTCGCCTCGCAACCATCGAGGCGACCGTAACGTCATGAAGTGTGACGTCATCGCGCGTCGGCGCACGTCACGCGCCCTGTGACGTGAGTCCCATTGTGCGTCTTGGAACGTGAACATGTCGCAACGGAATGTCATTGTCGTGGAACGGAATGTTATTATAACCTTGGAACGGAACACTGATAAATGCGAAAAGGAATGTTGTGATGATCTTGGAACGGAACGCTATTTTGACGTATTTAAATATGAGAAAACGTGCTGGTTTTCGTTCCTTGTTTTGTTAGAATCCTTAATTCTTTTCAGTGCTTTATCCATTAAAAACTTCATTCAGTTCCGTCGCTCTCCTCTGTGGACACGCATCAGCGTTCACCTCGCCAGTGATCCAGATCGATGGTTTGTCTACCAAGAGGCCGTCCACTGAGGGATATGAAGCGAGTGATTCAACTCGTGTGCAGGATCGTGAGAGGTGGCTTCAGCTTGATGGAGATACTCATCCAGCAGTCGAATAACCATGGCTGATGTTTCTTTTCTCTCGTCTCGTTCTGTATTGATTCTCAATGCTTCCGTCTCGTTTTGTGCGCTTTAATTTGCTCCATTTAGCCCGAATACTTAACTTTCATATATATTAGTATTCCATTTGTATGCGTAGTAATTGATAGATTGTGGCGCACGCGATATTTTAATCGACGAACCAATCGGTGCGTCGTGGTGACTGCAGCAGTGTCTAGTGGCTGCAGAGGTCACGGGAACCGATTACAATGACGGCAAATTGCGAATGGCCAAACGTCAACGTTCCTCTCACCCGCGACTCGATGCGTGCATTACGAGGGTAACGATCAATATCAACGAGTTGACATAAAAAACGTTAACTGGGCTTCATCGTCATCGTGAGCCATGATCTATCCACTGCTGGATGAAAGCTCCCCCCCCCCCCCAAGCTGTGGCACGATGCACGTGGCACGAGTAGATTTCACCTCTCCGTCTCCGGGTGGGAAATATCCTCTCGGGCGAGTTCCCTCCCTTGAGATGCCACTCCATTGTTTTGTCTCTGCCACTAACATTTAGCGGAATAAGTTAAGTTATTTGTTTTTAAGTTGTATCTGTCGTGATGCAGGGGGCACAGGGAGCGGGTTGAACTATGCGTGAGCCCCATTTCTGTTTCCTCTTTAATCCTGTGTTTAGCCTTTGAAAATGCGGACTGTGTGAATTTGCTTTCGTGAATTTTGCGGGAATCGTTTGGTGTTGCTTTAAAAAATCTGACAAAGAGTCACAATGGCCAAAACAATTCCGCTTTCCCTGTCAAACCTTCCTGCCCAATCCCCCCAACACGTTTGAGCCCAGAACTGGTCTCAACTTAGTCCACTCGTTCACACGAACGCATAAAAAGCGGACCTAGCTAAACGTTAAACTCGTGCATCAGTGCTGCATGAGTGTGGGTCCAGGTTCAGGCAGCTTACAAAGTCCACCCCGGATTTGTGTAGCCTCGGGTGCTAGCGCGTGCAGGTGCACTAACTGACAATTTGAACACAGACGCAGCGTGTGATGATAATGATGCACCAGTGGTGGTCTTTCTATGCATGTCTATGGGTCTCTGTGTGGCACAAATTGATAATTGGAACACAGAGGCAACGTGTATTGGTGATAAAAATGCACCAGTGCAGTTACTCTGCGTGGACATATGGATATCCCTGTGAGTCTATGAGTCTCTGTGCGAGTGTATGGGTCTCTGTGTGAGTATGTGGGTCTATGTGTGAGCCTGTGGGTCTCTGTGTGAGTCTATGGGTCTCTGTGTGAGTCTATGGGTCTCTGCGTGGGCCCATATGTCTCTGTGTGAGTCTATGGGTGTCTGTGGTAGTCTATGGGTCTCTGTGGTAGTCGATGGGTCTCTATGTGAGCCTATAGGTCATTGTATGAGTCTATGGGTCTTTGTGTGAGTCTATGGGTCTCTGTGTGAGTCCATGGGTCTCTGTGTGAGTCCATGGGTCTCTGTGTGAGTCTATGCGTCTCTGTGTGAGTCTATGGGTCTCTAGTACTGGCCAGTGCATTCCATTTTCTCAGCGAGACCACCTGCGGTGCATCATTACCCGAGACTGGAAAAACCCCGAGGCGGAATTCGTAGCCTCCTCAACGTGGAGCCACGAACCGGCACCAACAGGTTGCGGCGGATGCGCACACGCATGCACACATCCCCAAATAAACGTCAGCGGTGCCCTCGACAGGGTCGCAGGGGCAGCGACTCCACCAAGACCTTCCATCCTGCCTTGTCCTCCACCAGCGGCATCAACTGTGGCTCCCGGATAGCTGGTCTCTCCTCGGCCACGTGCACCACTTTGTCTTTCCCGTGTGATCGCGGGCGGCCCCTGGGTCTTTTATATTCGGGAACACATTTTTATAACGTGATGCGAATTGGATATAACACAATCGAGTGAACGCGGAACTACGTTGCGCGTATCATCACACAAGGTGGGATTCTGCTGGATGCTTCCAGATGCGACCCACGCGCCTCAGTCTTTGTTTAGTCTGTGTATGCATCTCACGTGTTATCGCGGACTGTTCATTACCCTATATTATTCATTGTAACGTGATTTTTCCATAACAAAACTACTACCGCGTTCTAGGAGAACAGACTGTATAATGAAAAACTAAATAATAGCATAATGTAAGGACTCAGATCAGGAAGTTATTTTTACGCTTTTGTTAACGCCTGATGATTATGCTGCAGCTGCTGCATGTAGTCGTGAGCGAAACGACCAAAACGTCGTCCAATTTTGTGCTCGCTTTTCAACGCGACCCGATAAAAGCAAATCGATTGGCGCATTCGCTCCCTACGCGACAACCTGTCGCTGATTGGATGCGCACGGAGGGACGCCAGCTGTAACCACCAGCGAATCGTTCATGACGCGTTTGTCAAACGTGTGGATCGATCTTCAACAACAACAGCAACATCGCCAGTGGAGCGGCTGCTGCTGTTCGTCCCGTGACTACTTCACAAATTGACCATGTCAGGTGGAGGTGGGATGCACGACACACATTTTTACTTCTGCAGTTGTACAAACCCCCCCCCCACCCTAAAATTGTTTTGCGAATGACAGGCAAGGATTTTGGAAATCTCCCCTCCGTTAATGGATCGCGATGGTGCGTCGTGGTTACCGAGTTAATGGATCACGATGGTGGGTGGTGGTTACCGAGTTAATAGATCGCGATGGTGCGTGGTGGTTACCGAGTTCTCTTCCATGATAGTCCCTACATTTTACGTCGTTCGAGCGGAAGGAAATGAAAACTCCCGTTTGGAATGAGCGAGTAAGCGAGCGACTCGTAAAAGCATTTGCATTCACAATATACATTACACACATTATATATATGTACACGGCAGTGAGCGTGTTGGCGGGGGGTGGGTTGGGCAGTGTGTACAGAATAACACTGCAATGTACACGAAGCAGTAGGCTATGTACAAGGGCCGTGTGTATTTACACACACACAACTGGTGCTTAGTACATACATACAGTACATACACGTGGTGGCAGCAGCCTGCTCAGCTGTCTCAGCCACGAGTGGGTGGCTAGGCTACAGCACCGTGGCCCCACATCTTCCAAGAGCTTGTGACTGAAATTGCCTCTGCTACTGCTTGCGAATAATCAAAGTGGGCAGTGGTGCTACTTACGTGGGCCATTGTGTAAGATAAAGGCTCACACATAGACTTATAGAGTCGCACGAAGACCTGTAGAAATCCATGGAGTCACACAGACCCATAGACTTGCACAGAGACTCGCATCATTACAAAGAGACCTATAGACTCGCACAGGACACCATGGAGTTGCATTGACACCTATAGACGTGTACGGAGACCCAGACTCGCACAGAAACCCATAGACTCGCACAAAGACTCACAGAGCCACACAGAGACCTATAGACCTGAATGGACACTTCTTCTTGCGTACAGCGGTGGGGGTTGATCGTCGGCGTTTCTGCATTCGCGTCGAGGTTGGTGAGTAAGCCAGCGGAGTCGCCTCATGGTGGACAATCTGAACTGCTGCCAGTCGAACGATCGAAGCACGGGCAGCGGCGGTGTCATCGCGCGGGCACCACAGTTCGACGTTTTGGCGACCATAAGTCACGGCCCCCTGTGAGCCATTCCTCACCGGTCCAATGTTTATCGTTCAACGCCCATTCTCCAGGGGCAAGCGCCAACACAATACCTTTAGGCAGGGTGGGCGGGCGACGCGGGGCGATGATGAGCTTGGGAGGGTTGCGGGTGGGTTCGACTCGGTCCATCGTAATCTTCATGGTAGTATTGTTGTCGTCGTCGTAATCATATCCGCCATCATAATAATCATTGTCATCATAGTCATCATCATCAGCATCGTCATCTTCGTCGTCATCATTATCAACATCGCAGATGGAACGAGCAGCACTCTATAGGAAGTCAAGAGTGGGTGTCCTTCATTTGGAGGGATCGCCGCCCATCATCGGCATGTGGAATTTTCGTCACCAGGTCATAGCGTCATTTCTTAAATTTTTTGTTTGTTAACCGCGGGGTTCATGAGTCCGGATGGCCAAATGAAGAGATTGCTGGTCAAGTGAACCTGAAGGCAGTTGGTCCATCACCACAGTGCCGCTGTTCACCAATAGTCATTGTTCATTAACAATGCCATCGTTAATTTGACAATCCCCATTGCTCATCAACACAATGCCAACAAACAAAATCCTCCCCCCTCCCCCCCTCTAACACCCGATTGATCTGGCTAAGACACTTGCAGTGGCGGCTGTTCTGGAGCGCTTGGTCTCATGGGGCCCACTGCAGACAGTGTGAAATGAAGTAGCGGCATGCATCTGACCTCCGCGCAGGATAAGCTTCCTCGCTGCTGATCCAGCCCACGGTGGCGATGATGGTGGACTGATTGTGATCAGTCCAATAAACTAGCCTATGGCGGTGATCCCACTAACCTGTAGCAGTGACCACACTGGACAAACGATAACCTAACCCATGGCGGTGATCATGCTGGAGTGATGCGTCGACGGGGCAAATGCCAGGCCGCCCCCTCCCGCGTGACCTCCACCACCGGCGGCCGCCCCCATCACGTGACCCGACGCCCCCATCGCTGCTGCGCCAAAGTGGGTCACGTGACCCAGGTGGTGTGGGTGGTGGTGATGTGGGTGGTGGTGCGGATGGTGGTGCGGGTGGTGGTGATGGTGGCCCATCGGTGAGAACCCACCACTGCCGCCACCGCCGCCGAACATCGGCGGCCCCTGTTTGGCGTCAAGGAGAGCGGCCGCGCGTGATTGGTCGAAGTCGGGGTCGTCTGACAGCTTGCGCCCCTTCTTGGATTTGCTCGACATCTTGCGATTGCGAGTCTGGATTCCTTCCTTCTTCATCGACATCGGTCGGTTCACCTGTGGGAGGAGAGGGGGCGGTGGCAGGGTCGGTGGGGGTGGTAATTGGAATTTTAAAAAAGTGGGAATTCATAAATAAAATAAAATCGTACGTGCCGTTGGTGACTACAGAGTCCGCAAGAGTGTCCCAGTAGAGGGTGATGCTGCTGTGGGTTTTGCGCATAATACGAGTGGGGAGGGTGCTTATTGTGCCATGTAAACCCATCAACTTGTGGCGCGTGCCCAGCATGCATGCCCGTGTGCACGAGCCCATGCGTGCCCGTGCATGCATGCCTGTGCGTAAATGTCCATGTGTGCCCATGCGCGCTCACATTGTGCAGCTTGTAGTAAAGGCCACACGCGTTGCACACCGGCTCCCCATTGGGGTTCCTCCGCCACAGCGTGGTGGTCGTCGTCTGGCAGTTGGCGCACGCCGTGCCGGCACGCCGCGACGCCGACTGCACGCCGAACCATGTAGGTGGTAAAGGGGTTAGTGGGCTGTGTGTATGTATGTGTGAGCGAGGTGCAGGAGAGTAGCGGGTTGCATGCTGCACTACGAACCTGGCACCCGAGTTCGATTTCTGCTCACGGTCAACACCAGTGACGATAATCTGAACTGGTCCTGGGCCTTCCCTAGGTCGACTCAAATGAGTACCTCAAATGAGTACCTGGTGCCGTGTCTAAACATCGCCACAAGGGAGACAAAGGTGGCCGAGCATGTGATTCTTACCACACCACTCCCTACTGTGCTGCCTCGGCATTCATAAGTCGTCGCTAACAGCCCTAAACACTATGGGAACCTCATTTGCCAGTAAAAATATGATAATTGGTTTTTTAACCCTTCTATCTGGCAACAAAACTGACACCTTTTTACAAGCAGTCATGTTTGCATAGACCGCAATACCTGCAGTCATAATACAAACAAAAGACATAAGTCTGACAATGTACACTGTCCTTGAAGTTGATTGGTCCACACCCGAGACAGCTTTCCTTAGAGCCTAGTCTCACATGGGTTGGACCAGATGACGCCAAAAGGCGCACAACTCAAAGACAATGCACCATCAGAGTATGAGAGCTCGGGGCAAGCATCTACACTATGGGAACCTCATTTGCCAGTAAAAATATGATAATTGTTTTTTTACCCTTCTATCTGGCAACAAAAATGACACCTTTTTACAAGGAGTCATGTTTGCATAGACCGCAATACCTGCAGTCATAATACAAACAAAAGACATAAGTCTGACAATGTGCACTGTCTATGTGGGCTATAAGGAGATCTTAGCCTGTGTGTGTCTATATAGTGGTGCTGGTCACGTACCCCCTAGTGCCGGCCTTCATAGGAGCTCACTAACAGCACTTGCCCCAAAAATAAGTTTAGGCTACAAGGGAGATATTTGTCTTGTTGTGGGAGCAGTTAGCACATTGTGTACGAACCTGGGTTGCCAGGTTCGATTCCTGCTCATGACCACGTTGGTGTGTAACTGATACTCACAACAACAACAACGAGATACAGTATTCTTAATAAAGGTGTTTGGGTTGGATTACTAAATATAAACGCGTAGTTTATCCTCCGTGTTAAACAACGAGCTCGGCACCTGGGCGACTAAAATAGTCACGGGTCATACATCTGCCAGAGTCGTCTTGGTCAGTCAACCCACAACACCGGGGACCTGTCCCTGCTAAGCTGCGAGCCTTCCCGCACGCGGCCACGCGACAGACTCGACGTGCACCTAGCCTGGCGCTGCAAAGTCCTCACCAGGCGCCGCTTGGGCTTGATCAGCGGCCGGTTCTGCCCATTCATCTTGTGGTAGAGGCCACACGCGTTGCACAGGTAGTGGCCCGTGCCATCGCGACGCCACAGCGGAGTCGAGGTGGCGCCACAGTTCACGCACTCGCGCCCGTCTGCCAGGGCACACGAACCCCCCGGAACGGACTCATGAGGCTCGCTCAGCGCTGCAAGAAGGGGGGGGGGGGGTGGGGGGGGGCGGGGAGAGGGAACGAGGAGCGCACGGCAGCGTCGCTGTGGTGTTTTTTTTTGTTGTTATCAGAAATCGGAATATTTATTGTACTGCATGAGGAATCTGATGAGCCATGAAGCTCTTTTTCAAAGACGTCCAGTAGGGACAAGGGGTGAGAACGTTACAGCGACTAACACAATACAAAAGCACGACAGGAGTGAAAAGTATAGGAAAGGTAAACAAATCACTTAAAAAATATATACAACTAAAACAAAACTTGTTTTTCTTACCAGGTAAAGCCCACTTAAGTATTAACTTTTTTTTTTAAGTGATCTGGCCACAAATGATAGCACAAGAACGTGGCTTGTAAGTGGAATTTTATAGCAGCCAAATGAATATAAATAATCTCAATGCACGTTTCAATATATACAGAAAAATCCATTGAAACACTGTCTCGACTAGTCAGAATGAGAACCTTTATCCTGCAGGAGGAATCTGATGAGCTATGATGTCCATTCAGGGGTGGGTACATTCATAATGCAATTAGAGACCTGTAAAACCCCACCAAGAGAGACCCCCCTCCCCTTCCACAGAACCCCCCCCCCCCCGCCACCGAGCCACTCCACAGAGCCCCCCTCCCCCTAAACCTCCCACCACAGAGCACCCACAGAGCCCCCCCCCCAAGAGCTCCCCACAAAGCCCCCCCCCACAGAACCCCCCCCCCCCCCACTGCCACAAACAGTGCCCTCCCCACAGAATCCCACCGAGCCATGCCACAAGGTCCCCCCCCCACCCACAGAGGCCCCCCTAATCTCCAGACACTTGACACAAACCCATGTCCAACTGGTGCTCAGCAAAGTATGTGCGTCACATACAGCGTCGACAAAAATCACAATGTGTCGACACCGTATTCGTTTGAAACGGCATGACGTAACTGACACTACCCCTCATACACTCCAACACACTCCAAAACCCTCACCACGTCGGGTTGCTACCTGTCCGAGTTTGACCTGGACAGTTCCGTGAATTGGCGTCTGGGTTGTTCGAGTGGCAGGGATTGATTCGTGATGAGATCCAGTTGCCGGTGTTGCGCCGAACTCGATTGCAAGATGCCGCACGGTTTTGGAGTAAAGGGCCTCGTTGCTGACTGGGAAATACGTCCGGGTTTGTGCGAACGGTCGGAACTCTGCCACCTCACAAACCCGAGTATCAACACGAACCTGGGTATCAACACGAACCTGGGTATCAACACGAACCTGGGTATCAACACGAACCCAGGTATCAACACGAACCCAGGTATCAACACGAACCCAGGCATCAACACAAACCCAGGTATCAACATGCACCCGGGTATCAACACACACCCAGATATCAACACAAATTTGGGTATCAACACAAACCCGTGTCATTCCCCCATGCACGTGTCACGTCATAACAACTATGGGGGTGTTAAAATTGCACCTGTAAATGACGATCAGAGACATTTGTTTGGAAGGGGCTTTTACAAATGGGGTGAGCCGCTGCTGCCTTTCCACAGATATCTTATCCAATCGTAGGCCGGATTTTCATCCCCAATCGTTCACGACTGGCAGCATTGAGCTGCAATTGATTTATGTATTTCGAATAATTTGCACAATTATTAGTGTCACTCGCCATGTCCTAGCATGGCTACCATCAATGTCACTCGCCATGCCTGAGCACAGCTACCATCAGGGGCGAGTGTCATTTGAACCAGTCAACTTCAACCGCACCTCCGATTAGCAGGGTTGGCATACAACTTCCACTGACAAGCGTGGTATGTATGTGTGTCTGTATGTTGATGAAGTATGGTCAAACGAGCCCCACGTCTGACATGACATGGGGAGGCTTTTATATAACAATTGGTAAAATCTGAAAGTCGAATCCAGGATCTTTCGGATGATACCGAAATCCCATGATCGGTCCGAAATCTAACTTAAATACTTTGAATCCAAAACGCATCTCAATACAACGTGGTGTGATAAGCCACTTTGTTGAGCTATCATTTCAGGCCAGGTCGCTTCTGAAAAATAAGTGACTTTGCCTGGTAGAATGGCGGTGGTTTAGTTTTATTTGTTTGTGTTTGGGTGATGTTTACCTTTTCTGTACTTTGCACTACTTTCAAGTTTTTGTATTGTTTGTTGTTGGAACGTTGTGACCTGCCCCTACTGGACATCTTTGAAAAAAGAGCTTGATAGCTTATCGGATTCCTTCAGTATAAATATTCTGATTCTGATAGTTCATCCGTAGGGGAAGATAAGGTCCACCACGACCAGCACCACCATGTACGGGGGAAGCCTGGCCAGTTGGCCCCATCGCCGCCCCTTGTCGCACCGGCGGGCCCGTGGCCCGCTCGCGTCTTCCCCTACCTGAGCCGGAGCGTCCCTTGCTCTTGGATTTGGTGAAGGCATGAGCACTCGTGCCTCTGCCCAGAATCCCGGCTGCCGCCGCCGCCGCTGCTGCCGCCGCCGCTGCATGGTGGTGGTGGTGGGGCTGGTGGTAGGCGTGGTGGTGGTGATGAGCATGCGGGTAGAAGCCAGCGCCGTAATCGGTACCGGCCGGGATGTACGCCGGGTACGTGGGGATGGGCACGTGGGTTGTGGTGACGGTGCCACCGATGCCAACACCAATCCCACCGCCGCCACCTCCAACGACGCCGCCAATTCCAATGCCACCACCACCGCCTAAGATGTCCGTTCCCTTAGCACCGTCTGCCACCACGGACATGGCCTCCAGGTCCTTCTCTAACCCTGCGGCAAGCGGAGGGAGAGAGAATAGGTTCGCAGTACGGACCATCGCGATATCACACGGGGAGAATATGCAAGCATCAGGGGTGGGATCGAATCCACGACTTCATGCATACCAGGCATTTCTGGGGTTATTGGTGGCAGTTGTGGTATAACAATGTGTGTGTTTTACAGTAACCAGGCTATAGTTATTGTACGTGTCGGTAAATGGGGTCGCTCATCGTTTTTTCCTTTGTTTTGAACATTTACAATTTAGATTTGCTAAGTGAAGGACAAGTATCACTTCATCATCATCACCACCATACATCTTCGGTCGGGGTCTATCCACTGCTGGATGAAGGCACGACGTGAGTCTATCTGAGGAAAATGAAAAGCTATGTCCCAATGTGCCTAAAAGTTTTTTTTTTAATCGGCGCACATAACCGGCTGTGTCGTTTTGGTCAGAAGCATGGACAGTGACAAAGGATGTGGAACGGCAGTTGAAAAGTGTGCAGACAAGCGTGGTGAGGTGCGTCGCTCAGCCTACCTGAGACAATTTAATTCATTGCACTCCTTTACCCCCTCAACAAAGACTTCAGGCGATCACTCCTCATGAGAATGTAACGCTCTGCTTCACTGGAAATTCCCAAAACGATTTCCACCAAAATTGCCAACCTCAACTGAACCAAGCCCACCGTGAAGATGGCAACGGTCTGCAGGAAGTGACGTCACTGGGAGCGGGGGGTCAAAGCTCACAGCGAGATGAGCACGGCAGAGTCAGAAAGGGGTGCAGTGGGGTGAGGAGTTAGCATAGTTGGTGGTGGCGGGGATGAGGAAACTCGCCGTCTTTTATCGGCGGACTCGTCGCGCCTCCGAAGTTGAAGAAGTGCGCTCGAGCATGGTGGTGGTGGTGGTGCGCAGGGTGGTGATGGTGGTGGTGAGCCGGGTGGTGGTGGTGAGCGGGTGAGTAACTCGGCGAGTATCCGGGCGTCAGCGAAGACGGGCTGCTGCTGTATGCCACTCCGGCTCCGATGGGGGCCGGTTGAAGAGGTGGTGGTGGTGGCGGTGGCGGCGGTGGTGGCGGCGGCGGTTTGCCGAACGGTGGTCCCAGCGGCCAAGATGTGCCACTGGCCGGGTGGTGCGCGTGGCCGTGCGGCGCCAGGGTCTTGGCACCGTCGAGCCAGGGCAGCGGCGGGGCACTTGGCAGGAGATGCGGAGCGGCCCCCGAGAGACGAGAGGCGTAGATCTTGTGCGACATCTCGCTCAGGGATGGCTCTGCAGAGAGGACAGGATCGGAATCTCTGTTTATCCTGGAGGAGGAATCCGATGAGCTCTAAGCTCTTTTTGCACAGGCGCCCAGGAAAGGGGCCACGGGGTGGGGTTTGGTGAGTTACATCGGTAAACAACACAAATGTCTGAGCGATCACGTGGGCTGGCCATGTCGCGACCAGGTGGGCCGGCCGGGTCACTGGGAGGTCGGAGAGCAGAACCGCTGCCATCGCCGCTAGTAACCTGGGAACGAGCCCGCGTCTTGGAGCATGTCGACTGCGATCAAACCCGGCTCACACTGGCTCAACGTCGGTGGCGTGAGCCCGGTCACGTTCAAACGTAGCTCTGCACTTCGTTCAACCAAACGTCAGTTCGGGGTGTCTCGAGGTGACCGTTGTGTGACAATGTCATTGCGTGGTCAGGCCGAGGATCGAATAATTCTGCCGAGAGGGTGCATAGCGGCATCCTCTCTCCGGAGCCAACGCCCTCGGGGCTCCGCCCAAGTCAACCCCCTTCCTATCCCCGTGCCTCTACAGTGACAAGTGACCTGACGCAGCCACAAGCCTATGGCCAGGGCCTCCTCGGCCTTCCCCCCCACCTCCGCCTACCCCTGTCCCCATCCACGAGGTTCTCCAGCTCAGAGAACTTGTAGGGCAGGGCCAACCAAGGGGAAGCGAGGAGCCACAAGCACAAAGGTTTCGTAATCGGTGTTCCCGTATAACGCAACTAGCGAGCCTCATCTTAGTTTCCTGCCATAGCTGACAGTTAAATGACGATTAATCCAATCGCTGCCCATAACGTTCTACAAAGAGACCTGAGATCAAAAGAGTTCAGTTGTGCCCTCAATGATCCCCAGAACGTCCACATCGCAGCTTCAGAGAGGCACGAGAGCAAGCACAGGAAACTTTTAAAACACGGAGCTTTGTCCTTCTGCTCAGATAAGATAACACCGTCGTTTAAGAAAATTCTTCATCACCCATAAGCCAGTCCCGGTCACCTTGAGACACCGGTTCCGAGCCTTCGCTGATCCGGGTAGTGTTTTCAAAGGTAAGTTAACCTGTCCACCACCTCGATGTGTTCGCCAGACAATCGGGCGGACTACGCAACACCCTCCAGAGAGTCGAGGAGAGCCTGGGTTTTAGTTTTTACCCGCCAGGAGACCTCCAATCCCACGATCGCTCCATCTTCAGCACATCCAGGGCCTTCATCTCAGGAGAAAAATGTAAGGACATAGAGCAGCTCCGGTGGAAAATCACAGGCTTTGTCAGCAACCTGCCGCGGTGGTGAGATGTTAACTACCTTGACTGGTACACAGGAGGTCGTAGGCTCGATCCCGACCCTGACGCCTGCTGTACATTTGGAGTTTGCATGTCTCTCTCCCTGTCTCTATCTGTTTTTTTCCTCTATATATGGATTCAACATGCGTTTATAGTATTCGGCTGCTATATATTTCCACATGATAAGTCACTTCGTTGAGCTATCCTTTGTGCCCAGGTCGCTTGTGAAAAAGAGCTATATAGCTCAGTGGGCCTTACCTGGTGAAATAATTTTTTTTTTCGTTTTTTATAGTTAATGTTGGTGACCTCCACTTCACCAACACGAGCTGACCGCGCGTCCAGGCCATGCAAGTGCTGAGAGGCTTTGGGGCGAAACAAACTCACCACCAACACTCACTCGGGGGGGGGGGGGGGCTAGGAACTATACTTGCGACGATCCACCACACTCTCAGCTCTTGAACATGTGCCACCCAAACAGATCGACACTCCGCTGCGGAAATTCCACGAAGCCGCAGGAACCTCCCGAAGCAGACTGAGGAGTGGGGGAAATGCTCCCAGACTCTGCGCTATCCCTGGAGAATTGTTGATGCACCAGGTTAGCGAGAAGGCCTTCGTCGGCTGGAGTATAGGCCCGCGGGCAGATCCTGCTGACCCTCACAATGGTACTCAACCAAGGGTCCAGGTCTTAGGATCGGGTCACTGGTTGGCCGTTTGGGTGTGAAGCCAACGTTTCTCAGCTGCCGAGTTTACAGCAGACAGTCTCAAACCCTTTGCCAGTGGCGCACACCCCTGCCAGGACCTTGCCAGGTTACCGAGAGCAGAGTAACTGATGCTGTACGGTAGCTGTTCCAATGCCACTGGTCACCGTTGCCTTTCCAGATAGGCACTGCAAGACCGCGCCTCCAGTCATCCGGGACGATAGCGCACTCGTTTAAACACAGAACCACATGCAACCCCCCATTATCATGTCATTGCCCCCCAACCCCCCCACCTTGAGCAATTATTCTGTAATACCAGACTCTGGCAGCTCTCTCCACACTCTTTGATGCAAACATCCACCGGCAGTGGGCAACATGTGTTGGTTTCTCCGAATGAGGGCGGAGAGGCATCACCGATCGGCCAGATCAGAAGCAGCCAGAACTGTAGTACCACTGATGTCTGCGGCAGAGACACGTAGAGTTGGTGGGGAGAGGTGGGGTCCTGCACTCTCCTAAAGGTAAGACGATAGAGCCACGACCACCGTGAGTCACCGTTAGCCAACGTGAGCGGCTCCGAATGGAAGTTCTCAGAGGCACGGGTTTCAAACGGAGGAGGGCTCGATAGGATGGGAGTCGATTGACCAAAGGGGTTTTTCGACCTTACTAGAAATACACTTGCTTTACCCAGGAAAGCCTCACCCAGTCCCATGCATCTTCATTAGGGGGGTCCTGCGAATTTTCACAGTAATGGGGTCAGAGGGAAGGTGACAATGATTGGACATCTGTAAAAAAAAACCTTCATAGCTCATCGGATTCCTCCAGAATACATACAGATTCTGATTCTGACATATATCGAGTCCAGCTGAGTCATTTGTAGTGTAGTTTTTCACATTCAGACCGCGACCCTGGAACACATGAATGACCTACTCTGGCGAATGACAGCACGGGATCTGCAACATTCACCGTGATGCAGCCAGTGCATAGTATGTTTCATTTTGGCTAGGACGTCACCGGGCTGGCCGCTGGAATTTGAATCACCGCACCTCTCCGACAACAAGCGGCAAACAGGCGCCGCCGCTGGGCCGCGTCACCGAGTAGAGCAAGGGGAAAACCCCACAAAGACTAAGACCGCCCCCCGTGTAGCCTCAACAGACTGTTGGGGCAAACGCTGTTAGCAAGTAGCAGCACCTATGAAGGCCGATAACGGCACACGAGGCAGGTGGTGGGTGGCCAGCACCATGCCCCGATGCCCCCGATACCCAATGCTCAGCGTCCCTCCAGCCACAGAGGTTCTCGCCTGGTCAACTAGCCAGGGGCATCATGCCCTATTTCAACAGGGGGTGTGCAAGATAAACTAAACTATCACATTTGTTTTTATTTTACCAATTAAGGCCCACTGAGCTATATATCTCTTTTTCAGAAGCGACCTGGCTATCACAAATGATAGCCCAACGAAGTGGCTTATCAACGTGTGGAAATTTATAGCAGCAAAATACTCTAAATGCAAGTTGATTCTAATATGGAGGGGGAAACCGGAGGACCTGGAGAAAAATTCACGCGACCATTGGGAAAGAGACACGCAAACTCCAAAAATACAGCGGGTGTCAGGGTTGGACTCAAACCTACGACCTCCTGCATACCAGGCGAGGTAGTTAACAATTTGCCCCCCTCCTTTCTACCGACTCACTTTTACTGAAATAGCTATGGATGTGTTTAGCCCGTGTACAATAATATACACATATATACTTGTATTGCGTTTAGAGGAAGACAGTTCTCACAGTGACAGTATTAATACAAAGATGTAAAGGTACTATTCTCACAACTAAGGTATCATACGTTTTGCTTTCATGGCAGCCCCACCAGTCTAGCATTAACTCAAAGGGGGTGGATCACACAACTATATGCTCCTCTATTGATATGACGATAGCCCGAGGCAGGTAATTTTTAATGAATCATTTTTCGTAATTTTTCTGAAAATGCCCTCTCGTCGTGGCCAGCAGCAGCAGGACATCCAGTGGCATCGAGCTTCTGAACTATATTGCTATCATACGTAAAAGTAAAATAAAGAAATCGTGTACAGCCTTTTGTAGGCCGTAAGGTGAACAAGGAAAAAGTGGCTAGAAAATGATTTTCGTTCCCACACCTGGGAACTACTTTTTAAATGAATTTTTTCATAGACAAAACCATTTTCGACTTTATGTTAAAAGTTCTCCACAAAATACCCTGCAGTTTTTTTTCAAAATCCATAAATGTATATAATTGTGAATTGGAAAAAAACGAAAATCTTATGCTGCTGGTTTTGTTTGTAACTTTATTTATATACATTTTAGCAACACCAAATATCTCTCAAACTGACACTTATACATGTACCTAAACACTTGAGACAGGTTTTGGTGCATTATATACTCAAGTGTGAATGTAGACCATGAAATATGGCAAATTTGTAGAAAATATGCTTCAACTTCACGGATTGGCACTAAGCAAAATTAAACAAACATTTTAAATTTATCCGTGTACAGTTTGTTTCAGAGAAAGTTTGACTATGTACTGCAGTATGGTCTCTGAAAGCTCTCCAAAGGTACTTGGTATTGACCGAATGGCTTGAATGACTGCCATGCCATCAAAGAAAATAGCTCCACTGATCACTCCATTGATGGATCCTGGGGCAACAACTTTGGACTCAATGAGTATGTCTTGCAGTCCTGCATCTCCAAACCTTTTTCCTAGAATGCTCAGGTAGGACATGCATGTGTGAAATTCACCTAGTCTAATCACTTTACGCTGAGTAAAGTCATCATCTTTCCAGCAAATTTTCTGAGCTTTGGCATATATAGCTTTGTCAAAAACGAACACTATATGGTCCAGTTCTAGCTGATTATGAATTTGGACACTTCGCTTCAGAATTGTGTTTACTGTTGACATCTCTGTCGGTGAAGCCTCAATGACTGGAAGATAATACAGTGCTGACTTTTGCAGAGTGCCATCACCTTGAAGTAATGTATGTAAACCTGTCCAGCTTGGTATTGTGCATCTTTCAGCATCTATGGACTTTACAAAAACATATGCCAGTTCAGTTTGTACAGCAGACACCGTGTTCAATTTGTATGTGTCCGCCTGTAATGGAACACTTTCCTGATGAAACAAGTTATGTGGTCCTTGTCTATTAGACTGATGGTACTGTTCGACAGGGATGCTAGGGGGTACTTTCAATGAGGCTTTTCCCTTCTGTAGTGGTTGTCTGTTTGTTGTTGACACAGGTTCAACTACAGAACTTTGCAGCATAATCCCATTTGTGTGGTGGGTAGTTCTACGACCTGACAGTGTCTCCTCCGCAAAGTCAATATTGTCCCACACAAGTACTGTAGGAACCTTCTTTGAGAATCCCTTTGGTATTTTGTCTCTGCCCTCTACTAGTTGAAGTTGGGCAAGGCTAGTGTCTAGACTGACAACTGTGTCCCATGCTGCACAATGTCCTAGTCTATTTAGAAGTGACACAAATTGTGATGAACCTGTTAAATGGCGAACCGTTAGACCAAGACACAATGATTTAGGGGTCTGCCTCCGACCCTTAGATGCAAGATACACAATGTCTTGACAGATACATATCACTTTTAGGTTCAAATCATCTGGAATATCAACATAATGGGCCAGTGTTGGTTCCTCAGTTGCACCAATAATCCAGGAAATCAGATTGTACAGTTCAATTGGAACGACAGATTTTGCCTCGCTCACATTTAGATCATCTGTGGGTGGCCACGGGCATTTCATACTGGGAGAGTCACACAGAAGCATTTTTAATATTAATGCCGCACTGTAAAGTGTCCTCGTGTCCTCTGCAGTATTGTTGGAGGCCATTGAACTTGGTCTTTGTGGACCAGCTTTTACACTAGCCCTGTTTTCACAGTCACTTTCGCTAGTTACCTCAGTTGACTCTGTTGTTTCTGTACCTGATGGATGAGGTAGCCTGTCTATCAGCTTATCTGCAGACAATGTCTCAACGAAAACCATCTCACTTATGTTGCGCTTCTTGGGATAGTGAAACACCAGCTGGGGGGAATCACGGGCCAACCTCCTACTTTTGAAATGTGAAAATGTGAGGGAATTATTAATTAATATTTATTAATATAAAATATTGCTAACTCACTGTTCTTCTGAGGTCACAGTAACTGATGCACTAGACTTTGTCAAGAACCTGGTGTACTATCTATAACAGGCCTTGTGGTATCGCACCTCCAGAGACACAGTCTTTGTCTCGAATATGCACAAGAATGCTAGTGTCTTCCTTCATCTCAGCAGCTTTCAGCAAATTGCCTGTAAATAAATAAATACTAATTAAACTAATAAAAAACTGTGTTAAGAGTTAAACAATATTGAGTGTTCTGGCTGTAGCTGTATGCAAAACAATGCAAATCTGTCTCTGACTGTAAAATAAACATTACATAAATTATGTAATTGTAATTGAAAGTTATCCATGGTACCCAGCTTAAGGGAATAAAAGTTCAAACGTGTGTGTTTATGTGTGTTTTGTTTTTACCTACGTGCTGACGTTTCTGCCTGTGAAAGATGGTCCTTCTGGCGTTTGCCTCCCACAGTAATGTACTTGTCCGTTTTCTTACAAATTATGCACAAGGCAGAAAGCACAGGACCAGCACAAGCTACTGGCAGGCCGGTCCTGGACCTAAGTTTTTTTGCGGGACATTGTCAAACTCGATTTCTAGACAATGTTTGTATGTTTCTGCTATTCTCCGATTCTCACCTTGCAAAAAAAGCCACCGTTTGACGCAGTTTATGAATGTATCCCACCGTGTGCGTGTAAAATCCTTTGTTTCTTCTTTCTTAATGGACATGAGATGTATGTAGCATTGTTTAAAATACTTTTTACAGACTTTTGAAGGAGGTCTGGCCGTAATTTTCTCCTCTTCACTACTCGATATTGACAACAAGGGCGCAGACATCTTGGACTAATGTTTACCTCTCGTCCCAAAAAAGCGGCCACCTTATTGGTCTAGCGGGAAGCACGTGACGCAAAGCCTAATCACTGACGATTAAAATATGATTACGCGAGGAAAGAAATATTGCCGACTTTAAACAGTAATAAAAAATAAACTGCAGGATTAGACATGGAGAACTTTTATTTTCACGGCCAAAAGCAATAGATATTTTTATTAGAATGAAAAGAATGTAGTGCCCCATATATGGGAACGGGATTAAACGTAAAACGTCTTCACCTTACGGCCTATTGCCAATCCACTGCTGGATGAAGCCCCCACCCCAACACCACGTTGCTCTTGAGGGTTGTTTGACAATACTTCACCACTCTGGTCAGTCATAATACGTAATCGTATATCACAAATCGATTCGTGCACCTTTCATGTACGACCGTTAATTACCTCTAGGCGTGCTAGTTGTGCGATATTCCTTCAGGGCCCTGTATGTGTTGTCTGCAGTGTTGACGTTTTGTCTTTGTTTTGCCGCTACTGCTGTGCCCAAGGTTCACGGTTCGAATGCAGCAGCCGCCATGATGAATATTGCGGTGAGTATTGTATCACTCAAAGTGAACGGTAGAGATCCCCCTGACGTCACTCGAAAGAGCAGACCGTTGTGTGCCGGCTTCAGGGTCCACACTTTCCAAATTACTCAATTGGGATTACACAGCAGCAATCATCAGCCCCTACTGGCAGACCAACGCCCGCTCGCAGGCCAGGTGCTGAGTCGCTTGTTGCCACACAGGGACAGCTGCCACTAGGGATACCCTTCGCGGGGAAACTGGCTCAACGGGATCATGAACAAAGACGGTCCCCGCATCGCGTGCTTTCAGATGCGCTTCTGCGAACATCTGGAATGCTCTTCCCTCCGATATTTGGAATCCACTGGAGCTATGCCACTTTTAAATCGAAATTGAAAACGAATTTCATTAGAACTGTTTTTTGTGTTTAGTAGTTTGTCCTTCCCGCACTTCCGATTAGCACGGTTGGCTACGCACAGTTCGAAAAAAGCTCAACAAACATAGGTATATCAGTGTAACAAACTAAAAAAATATAATAATGTAAATGTTAACAGCAAATACCCACTGGGTGAAGCTGCATTTGGCTCAACGGGGGTGAAAAAGAAGAGTTGAATCGCTCATACGCTCAGAGAAAGGCGCAGCCCTGCAACTGCCTACTCACGTCACTGCTGACGGAAGGGGCCTCTACTGGAGAGGCGCTCTAAGAGAGTGCTACTTTGCTGCATGCTGCGCCAGACTATCTTGGAAGAGGTGGGAGTGTACCCACACTTTACCCCAAACACGCGAGACTGTAATTACATGCCCAATCATGCGACGTGAAAAACGCGAGCGTGGCTATTTTAATAAATCCATCAAGAATTCATCAAAGGGGGGTGTTGTTTCATCGTAATGAGTGGGGGGGGCTGATGACGAGCAAGATGAATGAGAACGATAATGCCATTTACGTACCCAGTAAAGGCTTCACTCGTGCTGCCTCGCAGGAGGAGCCCTGCACTGGAATGTTTGGCCCATTCAACTTATAAACACAAAGGGTACACACCAGACAAAGATAGCCTTAGCTGACTGTTGGGACAAGTGCTGTTAGCAAGCACCTATTAAGGCCAGCATGGCGCGCGACGATCTTGCGTGACACAACCCCATACCGGGCCACCTTTGTCTCACCAGTGCTGAAGTTTTTCACACTGCACCAAGTACTCATTTGAGACTGAACCAATCTAGCGGAGGCCCAGGACCGGTTAAGATATTTCTCACTGATGCTGTCCGTAAGTAAGAATTTAACTCGTGTCTTCAGGTTTGTAGCGCAGCGCAAGGGCCCACTACATCATCGCTCCTCACATACACAGTTACACGTATACGGTATATATAATTTTATATATAGGTGCTTTTTGTGTTTAGTTTGTTGTCCCCCAACTCGTGGACCCGTTTGTTTGCATATTTTGCTACAAGTAATGTGTGGTTAATGCAGACTTGATGACCTGGACATCTTAACACCTCCTGTTTTGTTGCCAAAATGGCTAAAGCCTATTCTTATTTTTCATAATTTTTTATACTGGCAAAAAGGTCCCGTAAATATACTTCGTCAATTCCCAGTTATACTGAACGATTGTCCAACACAATCTCGACAGAATTGTCAATAACACTGCGGCCCTAAACGGAAAATATATGAGACAATTTAACACATAGACTTTCGTAAATAATATTATTCGTAATAAAGTTTTTTGGGGTTAGATCACTTACTCAAATTGTAAATGTTGTGGTTTTGCGCTCCAACACACCGGTGTGCTGAAGCAGTAACTGTCTTATTCACGTGACAAACCTTACTGATTGGCTCTGTCGGGTGAAGGTGATTTTACGACACATTTATATTTACGCGACTTAACCCAAAAACCTTTATTATGAAAACAGGAGACATTTCGGGCAATGGCTCTTCTTCATGGCACATAAAACGCGTGCGATGAAGAAGGGCAAATGGCACGAACCATGTAATATATTGACGAATGTGCTACGTTTATTCTTGTTAACTGTGCTCGTGCACCACTGCCAACACAGCAGCAGCACCAGATAACTGGTAAACAATTAGCATAACATCAGGACCGGCAATTATGGGACAGGATTAAACGTGGAAGGTGGTGACGTGACGTGGCCCTGCGGAGGTTGGCGATTCGAATGTAGCGGCCGCCCTGATGAATACTGCGGTGTGTGCTGACCATACTAACACTACGCGCCATTAGTTTTACTCAAAGTGAACGTTAGATATCCCACTGACCTCACTCGAAAGAGCAGACCGTTGTGTGCCGGCGTCAGGGCCCACACTTTCCAAATTACTCAAATGGTATGACACAGCAGCAATTATCGCCCCCTACTGGCAGACTAATGCCGCTTGCAGCCAAGGTGCTGAGTCATCTGGTGCTACACAGCTGCCCCACAGCTGCCACTGGGGTGCCCTTCCAAATGTGTTGAGATGAGCTGTGTAATGTAAATTGCTCTCAGACGTCCCGTATCATCCACATCATCATTACGGCCAAATATATATGGATATATATTTTAAACGCATTACTATATGAAACCGTGGCACTAACAGCGGTTACTTTTCGCATAGAAGCAGATGTGTAATATTACATGTACAGAACTCCGCGTTTGTCTCTCTCGCCCCCTTGTTCAGAGTAAGCGGATGGGGCGATACGCCGACGATTTAAATTCTCTGTTGGGCGATTGCTTTTCACATGGTGGTGGTGGCGTCCTGCCGGACAACCGCGTGATGCGGCCTCGCGTGTCTTTTTTTGTTGCGGTGGCAAAAACGTGGCATTATTTCAGCTGAAGCAGCTGACGACCGTTGACGGCGCTGCGAGACAGGAACAAATTGGTCAGATACGCTGATCCCCCCACCCCAAGATTAGCGGTAATTACGATTATTACCGCGAGATATATACTCCGCATGTTCAAATGCCCGTCTCTCCCTCTCTCTTTCAAACAACGGGTGATTGTTCTGACCACTGTTTGGCAGAGAACTGTCGTGTTTTTTTCGTCTTATATGCCACTCAGAAAAAGCAACTGTTGTTGTTTCGTGTGTTTAGATTTATTCCTCTTGCAATTATATTGAAATTGAGCTTTCGCCGCGTCCTGTCGGTCATGGGATAAAGAGCAATGTTCATTGAGAGCCCTCGCAGCTAGCAGTGCACCACCACGTGTCAGAGAAGCGCTATGCCGAAGATGATATCACAGAACGACTTCCGAAGTCGTCGCTTCAGTCGGCCCGTTTTGTTGGAGCCGGCTTACACTGCAGGGAATTCATTGTTTTAACGTTGATTTATCTTTGTGCAATATTTAGTGATGTCCCATGCGGTGTGGTTCATTTTGTTCCGATTGCCACTTGCTTCATTACTGTAACTTTACTTTATTTGTTTTGCTTTTTTAAATATTGGTAACCCAGATGACTCTAGCAAATTATTCTTGGTCTCTTGAGCTCTCACCTGGTTACACAAAATAAACTTTGATTAAACCTGCACCGGAGGCAGGTAGGGCTCTTTTACGTCACGTGAAGAACATTTGTTGCATGTCAATAAAAAAAATATGCATTTCAGAGCTGGGATTTAGGCCAATTAAGGAAGGACCAAAAATATAATGCGATGGATTTATTTGTGCAGCCATGGGTGGCTTGGGCTGAGAGCATTAGCTCACTACCCTTGAAAACCCGGTCTCATCACAACTCAGTTTCTGTGGGCCTATGAGTCCCTATGCAAATCTGTGGATCTCTATAAGAATCTATAACAACAACCGCCGTTCACCACAAAGTGGCGGTGACATCACCACAACGCTTGTGTCACTTTGAGGCCGTGTGGAGTATCGAAGGGCCCTGGCAGGAAGTCACGGAACAGACCCAAGTGCCATTGGTTGTCCTTCCCCCACACCTCAGATTAGCACGGTTGAATAAGAAGTCCAACATACATAGAAATGCATTAATCATCAGCCATAGTCAATCCACTGTTGGATGAAGACATAACCCAGCCACTGCCATCCCTCGCAGAAGTCTATGGAACTCTTGAGACCATCAAGTTGTTGCACCCGGTTTAATCACGCGCTGCGGGTGAAACCTGGATTCAAACCCAGGATCTCAGCGGTGCCAGGTCAGCGCTCTGACCGCTGTGTCACATGGTCACCTAGTAAACTTAACAATACCTCTGCAATCTTACTGTGCAGAATTTACAGGTCTAAACCAAACAAAATGTGGGTGCATGTGTGTGTTTGTATACGTTTGGACATGCGTGCATGGGATTCTCGCTCACGGCCAACCAACACCAATTATAGCGATTATCTGAACTAGGTCCTTGGACCCTCCCCCCTACGTCGACTTAGCCTCAAATGATTACCTGGTGCGGTGTGCAAACATCGCCACGAGGGAAACAAAGGCGGCCTGGCATGGTGCTGGACTGAATTGCTGTTAGCGAGCACCTATTAAGGCCGGCACACCACACGATGGGAGCGGATGGTTGGTCACCACCACCCTCGGTCGCCTTTGTCTCCCAAATGCCGATGTTTACACACTGCACCAGATACTCACATGAGGCTGAGTCGACCTGGGGGAGTCCCAGCTGTAAGCGGTAATCAAAACTCGCCAGGTTACACGCACAGTGCGTTAACCACTGCACCACAGCTCTTACAAAAGCTATGTACGGTGCGAAATAAGTTTGACATACGTGCACATTCTATATACGTACAGACAGCCACACAGGACGCACAGACACACTAAATCTCTGGTTTCACGAGGGGTCTCACCAATGGAAGTCCTGTAGGTTGGATGAGACCCATAGCAGCCACTTTGCACATCCGAGATGTAAAACGCATCCAGGTGATGCTGCTGCTGGTGATGAAGGTGCTGCTGCTGCTGTTGTTGTTGCTGCTGCTGGTGGTGATGATGCTGCTGCTGCTGCTGGTGGTGGTGGTGGTGGTCATCGTGTGAGTGATGAGTGGAGCTGTCTGTGTAGCCATGGTGGGACATTGAGGTGGGACCTTGGAGATGCAAGGAGGTTGAGTGGCTGGCGGTGTCCAGGGCTGAGAGTCCCGCGAGACCTCCGAGGGCTCCAGAAGAGTGTGGCTGTAGCCAGCGAGGTTGCTCCGCGTCCGCGTCCATCGCTAGAGCGTCTCAAGGTGCACCTAGCCTTGCGCGGGCGCTGTTGTAGCGAAGTCAAAGTCACTTCTATTTGAATTTCACCAGGTGAGGCTCTCTGAGCTATGTAGATCTTTTTCAGAAGCGACCTGGCCACAAATGATAGCCCAACGAAATGGCTTGTCACATGGAAATGTATTGCTGCCAAATACTCACAGTGGCGAATGGCATGCGTGTGTGTCTTGGTTTGTGGTTCTTCACTGCACCTCCTGATTAACACGGTTCGCTACGTACGGTGTGATGGAAGTTCAACATATATAGATACATACGTGAGATCGACTAGGCATTAAACGAGTACCTGGATGCGGTGTGTAAACATCAGCACTTGGGGAAACAAACACGGTCGGGCCGTCGTGCTGCCCACCCACCTCTTCGTGTGCCGTCCCGGCCTTAATAGGTGCTCGCTAACAGTACGTGTGTGTCTTGGTCTAAGTTTGTGGCTACGGACTGTGTATGTATACGTGCGTTTACATATTGTAATGTTATTTTGTGTGAGTATGGATCAGTGTATGTGTATGCAGTATGTATGCGTGTGCTTACATATGGAGATTCCTGGTTTATCTATCCGTGTATATGCAGTGTATGTATACGTGCTTACATAGTGTGACGTGTTCGCTCACAGCACTTTCCCCGACAGTCTGTCAATGTTCTATGGGGGATCTTTGTCTTTGTTATCTTCTGACGTGTATATGTATACATATATCAGTTCATTTATGAGGTATAGCCCTGTGAGTCATGCGGCTCTTGAAATGTGTGTGTGTGTTCAGTCTATGCGTGTATGTGTTCGCACTTTAAATATGATGTCTGTATGTATGAATCATGTTTCTGGCTGTGTCTATGTATGTAATATGCGTGTGTGTGGGGAGTGGTCGCGCAGCGGTTAGCACACTGTGCTACGAACCCGGCGACCTGTTTGATTCCCGGCCACGGAAAACAACATCAGTGAGTGGCAAGTGCTATCAGAACCTGTCCTGGGCCTCGCCTAGATCGACTTAGCCTTAAATTATGTCCCTAGTGCAGTGTGTCAATATCAGCAGTTGGGGAGACAAAGGCAACCGAGCACAGTGCTACCCACACCACCACCCCTTCATGTTCTGTTCCAACCTCGATAGGTTATCGCTAATGGTACTTGCCCAACATCCTGTTTGGTTACATAGGGGATCTTTATATTTTTTAGAAAATATTTAAGTTAAATGATATACTCACATAGGGTCAAGTTATTTTGTATCACATACGCGTTACATGAGTACACACATATACGTACGTATACACACGTACATATGTGTACATCTGTATCACTAGATACGTCGCTTGAATTTGTACTATTGCTGCTGTGTAGATTGTAGCGGCCACCAGTGGCTGTTACCTCTGCTCCTTTCAACGACAATGGCAACTCCTTTGCCACTAAAATTGCTCCTTAATTGCTCAAACTAGTTGCATGCCACAGTACAGCTTGCTGGTCCGTTTTTCAGCTGATGCAACTAACTGGCTATTAACGATATTGATAGGTGGGAGTAGTAGTTGTTGGTGATAAAAGTTGCATGTAATAAAAGTTGCTTGTTCCAACAGTTGTTTGAGATTAAAGTAGCTTGTGACAAACGTCGCTTTTCATAAATTTTGCGTGTTATAACAGTTGACCGTGATGAAAGTTGCTCGTGACGAAGTTTGCTGCTACTCCTGTTGCTGTTCAACACTTGCACCGTTGGAAATCCATCAATCCTGGTTACATGAAGTTTCTCCAAACGGGGAAACTCAATTCTTGCCAATATACTGCATGTAGACTGCATGCAAACTGCATGTATACGCTACATATGCCCGTGTGTCGGTGGTTTTTCAAACAAAGAGGTTATCTCACGGTGTGATCTGCAAAATAAACACACGGAAACACAAGTCAGAACCTAACAACATAAACACAATTAGGCAAATTTGTGGGGGCGTGTTTCGAATTTGTCAGAGGTGTAGTGAATCGCATGGGGTAGAGCGATGGCGCAGTGGTTAGTGCACTGCGCTATGTGTGAACCCGGCTAACATCAGTGACGAGTCCTCTCTAAACTGCTCCAGTTTCCCAGACCGATTCGCCAATCCGCGCACCCACCGGCGTGGTTGGCGTAGGGTGAAGTGGCTCATATGAGTCCTTCATCCAGGAGTGGATTGACTCAGAGTGTGTACATTTACCGTAATTTGCAATCAATCTATATTTCAGTTATGGAAGAAAACTGGTTGCGGGTTATATGTCTACCACGCTTATCAACACAGTACCTGCTCATGCACAAAGCCACAAGCACACACAAACATTGATACTGTACATGCAAAGACAAAGATCATCCGCATAGCCTGCACAGGCTGCTGGGGCAAGTGTTCGTGTGAGCAAGCACCCGCGAAGGCTGGCGCAAGCGCGTGGCGAGTGGTGTGGTCAGAACCACGACGCCCGGTCGCCTTTGTCTCCCCCAGTGCTGATGTTTGCACAGCGCGCGCCGGGTACTTATTTCAGGCTGAGTCGACCTAGGGGAGGCCAAAGTTCAGATATTCGCCACTAACTGTTGACCGTGAGCCGGAATCGGGTTTCAGTTGATGGGTCGTAGGGTTGGGTTTATGATCTAGGGAAGGCTTAGGAACCAATATATTGAGTATAAAACATTTTCCCCCAATCTGTTTCGTAAATCTACACTTTACAAAATTAGGGGTGTGTCTTACTCTCTGGGGCGTCTTATAATCCGGTGAATTCGGCACTATTGACTTGAAGGCAATGCATACACCTTTAAAAGACACTCAAAGACCCAATACTCTACCTGAGTGACACCCCATAACGCCTCCTTTTGTCTCTCCGTATACACAACGTAAACAATTTGTTTTACACATCCCATCAGCAGCGCGGCCTTCTGAGAAATGTAGCTCATCAGCAGCATCGGTTTCGACATTCAGTGTCTCATCAGGAGTGCCAAGCTTGCTTGAACCAATGCTGGCAAACTGTAATGTAACAATTGTGTCATATTATATATACATTGGAGTACACAAAGAAAACATGTTTCTGGCAATGACCCTTCTTCAGAAGACCACATCATTTTTTTTTATAAATACCTGAGACAGAATAATAACCGAGCGTCGTTGCGGAGAATGTTAATAACAGAATAAGCACCTCCTTTAAGAATACTTGTCTCTCCACATCAAACATAACAATATTTAATAAATATATACGGTAAGTGTTCGCTTAACACGTGTTTACACAACGCGTTTTCGCTATAACGCGTTTCTTCCTTTTTGGAAACACTTTTCGCATAATGCGGAACGCGCCCTGTTATAACGCAGAATTCACGCCGTCATAATGTAGAACGCGCGCCGTTATAACGCCGTTTCTGAGCGGTCGATAACAAACTACTTTCTTGAGCTGCGCGGAGTGATACAGTACGTGGCATGATATAGTAATGCGGCGGCAGCGTACCCTCAGTTATTTGTCCCGCCACCTTGCTACGCGTTACATTATGAATGGGGAAATTGGTTTCACTTGACGCGTTTTTCCCTTTAAGCGTCTTTTGCTTACCACGAATCTTTTCAGGTACGCATCTACCGCGGCAAACGAGGACTCACTGTGTACAAGCCACCCACGGCCTATTGGGTGTGCAACCGTTACCTTGCGATAATTGTTATTCTGCTCGTAGCTTTGCCCTATGCTAGCAAGCAAATATTCACGTCCTTCCGTGTGTCCGAGAAAACCAATCAAGTGAATCATAAATCCCTGCGTTACGTTCGCTCCAAACTTGCCGTGCAGCTCTGGTCATAGGCTCACACAGAAACCCATAGACTCACACGGAGACCTATCGACTAACGTAACGACACATAGACTCGCACAGAGACCCATCGACTTACACAAAGACCCATCGACTCACACAGAGACCCATCGACTCGCACAGAGACCCATTGACGCGCATAGAGGCACCAGGCTCGCGGTGTGTTTCCACTTGAGACGATGACATTTGTCACTCTCTTTCGTACGGAAATATGAATTGAGTAGCAACCATGTATTGATCGATGTCTAAATTGTATATCCAGCTGCTAATTGCTGGCTTCAGAGGAGAGCCAAGGGTCTGCAGTCTATGCCACTCCTGTCATTGGAGAATTCTCGCAATGAGACATTAGCTCACACGGAGACCCATACTCACACGGAGACCCATAGACTCACACGGAGACACATAACCTCACACAGAGATACATAGACTCACACACACCCATCGACTCGCATGGACACACGCGGACTCGCGATGTGTTCCACTGCTTTTCTGTGCCCCGCAGGCACGTTTGATTAATTCTTTCATTTTCCATTCATGGAGAGGTGACTGCACCTGCCGGGGTGAGTTGCCATCCTATTTAATAAGGGAGCACACTGCCTACTCGTCAATAACACTATGGCCGTAAAGGGAATATTTACATACAATAAGTGAAGCATCGAGCTTCTACAAAGCACAGAGATGGAGGAAATAACAGTTGGTGATAGCACTGTACACACCATACACACTGTGGGGCCCCGATAATATATAATATATTTAGCAAAAATATATTAAGAGAATATAAGAATAGTAGTCATAGGTTTGTACCCTTTCAACTGGTACAAAACTGCAATAACCACAACACAAGCAGTCAAAATGCAAACAAAAAGAAACAACTCTGATAATGATATGCACTGTCCTTGAAGTTGATTGGTCCACACCCGAGACATCCCTTGTATAAAGGTGTCAGTTTTGTACCAGTTAAAAGGGTAAAAACCTATTACTATATTTTGCCACTGGTAAAGGAGGTCTCATAGTGTAAAATATAAGAATGTTTCCAGATTAACACTCTTTATTTGGCATATGAAGAAGAACCCATTTCGTGGATAATGAGTAGCAAGGCAAACCCTTCGAAAATCAAACATATACGCACACCCCCATTAGTATTCAAAGTCAAATTATAACAACGAAGGTTCCCGACACATTGCATTCCGGGTACATGTTTGGGACAAATTGCCAACGAAACACAGATGTAGTGACATAGAACGGTCACTACTGTGTCGGCCCGTACGAGGGCTGGGGGCCCCAAGGGCGTGCCTGGAGGGTCACGTGGTGGAGGGATCCGGACCTTCCCAGAGGTGGGGGAAGTGAGGCGTGTCCTGGGAAGGGAGGCGTGGCCTGGAGAGAGCCAGCCACGCCTGGGCGGAGCCGGCCACGCCAAAGCAGATATAAGCGTGGTGTGAACGCAGAGCGAGGCTGTTGTACTGTACTCCGAAGTGAAGACACCATCGGTCGTCAAGTCCCGAGTCGTCGTCCTGGGCCAGGCAGGCCGTTGCCTGCCTGGTCCAGTCTGTGTCGCGTTCCAGAGTGTTAGTGAGTTGAGGAAGGTGGTCACCACCTCATGTACAGTGTTATATTACTTACCGTTAATAAATAGTGTTGCCTCCAAGCTGCGTGTGTGTGCACCTAATTCGAAGCCACTACACAAACACCGCGATACCCCTTGAGGTAGAGATGGCATCACCCCGCTGCCTAGCAGGGCCACGAAGCGAGCCGAGCGCACATTGCCCCATGCGGTCCAATCTATCCCCCTAAATCACCTGAAGCTCACTTGTGTGAGCGGCTGGACAGCTTGCATTTACATTTACCTCGACAGCTGGGGGCGGGGGGCAGAGCTGTTAGGGGGTCGCAGTGGCCGCTCAGTGGCCCCTAAACTTGAACCGTCGGCAATTGTGAGATTAAAAATCCAATCGCAGCCACTCGCCCCAACACCCCCCCCCCCCCCCCCCCGCGGACACGAGATGACAATTAGAGGGGATTAAGAGGGGCTATTACAAGCTGCCTGGGGCTCGGGCTAAGTTGTGAGGTGGTGGTGGAGGAGGTGGTGATGGATAGTGGCGATGGTGGTCGTTGCGATGATGATGGTGGTGGTGTTGATAGTGATGCATGGTGACGATGGTGGTGGTGGCGGTGGTGGTGACGATTGTGGCGATAATGGTATAGTGGTGGTGATAGTGGTGGCAGTATTGTTGGTGGTAGTTTGTAGTAGCTGAAGTGGCAATAATGGTAGATGCAGTGGTGATGAGGGTAGGTGATGAAGGTGGTGGTGAAAAATGATGATTGCAGTGGAGGTGATGGTTGTAGTGTAGGTGGTCGCCTTAATGCCGATAGTGGCGGTGATAATTCATTCGTAATATTTGGATATAGTGGCGATTGCGGATGTTGTAATGATGGTGTTGGTTTTAGTGTTGATGCTGCTTGTGGTGATGGTCATGGTGATATTAGTGCGGGGGGCAGTAGTGCAGCGGTTAATGCGCTGCACTACAAAATCCGGCGACCCGGGTTCGATTAACACTCACGGCCACTAACACCAGTGATGATTATCTGAACCGGTCCTGGGCCTACCCTAGGTCGACTCAGCCTAAAACCTGGTGAGGTGTGTAAAACATCGCCACTAGCGAGACAAATGCGACCAGACGTGGTGCTGGCCACCCAACCCCTCGTGTGCTGTGGTGGCCTTCATAGGTGCTCGCTAACAGCAGTTGCCTGAACAGTCTGTCATGGTGAACCTCCTGAGAGAGAGACAAAGACACCCAGGCGCAAAGCTTGAACCCAAGAACTCACCTTTACCATCTCATTGAACCCACTGAGAGAGAAGGAGAGGCTGCATCCACCCGCCGCATCTTTAAAGGTGGGGTGGCGAGAGACACGACGGTTGCCACCTGTGCAGGTTTGACCTGGGTTTGACCCGGACGGTCCGAGAATTGGCGCTCTGTGTTCGGGCTTCAGGAATTGATTTGTACCGAGATTTGATACCGGTGTTGTGCTGAACATTTATGACGCTAGACTGCAGTTTCTAAAGACCTCTAGGCTGACGAAGAAACGTGTCCGGGATTGGTCTACAAGGGAAGAAAAAGTAGCAACTCTAAGAGAACTTCAGCGAAAACCATCTCTAACAAAGCCATTATGAACCTGGCTAGAGAGCCAGACACCCGAACGCAGGGTTGGAACCCAGGAAATGAAAATAAAAACGATGCAGATTTGTTTTTGATAGAATGCCCTTCAATTCGCCGGGGTGTCTGAGAATGCTTTAACATCTTATCTCTACACATGCAAAAGGGCACCCCCAGTGGCAGCTGCCCCTGTGCCACACAAGGTGCGTCAAGCACGTGGCCTGCGAGCGGGCATTTGTCCTGGCAGTTGTGGGCGATGATTGCAATGTGGTCGAGCCTAGGGCACCCCCGGTGGCAGCTGTCTCCTGTGGGCATATCCACAGTAATACCTCGATTTACGTCTCCCCCTTTTTATGTCGTTTCGCAAACACGTCACTTTATTAAGACGGATGCCTGATTTGCGTCACCTCAACCCCACACGTACGTCGCTGAGAGCGTCGTCCGTCCTTTCTCATTTTCCGTAACCTCTCAGCCTTCGCCTCCACCACCGTACGCTTTGATTGACGTCGTTCGATATTCGTCATTGCACCTTTCAGGAACCCATCCCCAACGTTAACCGGGGTTATTACTGGACAAAATATATCCCACATTGGATCTCGGCAATGTCATCTCAACGTGTCTCTAACGCAGTCAATACGATGAGCCATAATCGTTTTGTTGGGGGTTAGATCGCGTAAATATAAATGTGTCGTTATACTCACCGACATAGTAAATTAGTAAGGTTTATCACGTAAACAAAACATGCCAATTAGTCACTAGTTCAGCACACCGGTGTGTTGGAGAGTAAACCCACAACATTTACAATTCGAGTACAACCTTTTGCTTGTGATTACAACGAGCATCATCAGGAACGCAGACCTGCTGCATGGGGAATGAACCCAGGATCTTAGGCGGTCTCCGACACAGCCATTATGAACACCCCACCCCCCGGAGCGACCTGGCCACCGCGGGGTGTCTTATTCACTATTTTTGGCCGCGTTTCGTTCTCTCGTGTTTACACAGCCACGAGGTCCTGTTCACCAAGCCCCGCGGGTTCTAATCTGAGCGAGTGATCAGAGGCAGCCAGGATGGCTGCCGCCGCCGCCTCCTCCTCCACCTCCTCCTCCATCGCCTCCCCCATCGCCCCGCGCAAGAGAGATGGAGGAGAGTGATAGTTGTGGTCGGGCAGGCGGCGGTGGTGGTGGTTGTGTGGGGAGAGCGGTGGTGAAGTGATTAGCGTACTGCACTACGAAACCCACTGTTACCCGAGTTCGATTCCTGCTCACGGCCAACCAACGCCAGTGATGATTATCCGAAATAGGTCCTTGGACCCTCCCGCCTAGGTCGACTCAGCCTCAAATGAGTACCTAGTGCGGTATATAAACATCACCACGAGGGAGACAAAGGTGACCCGGCATGGTGTTGGCCCTAATTGCTGTTAGCAAGCACGACCCACGAGGAGTTGGTGTGGCCATCACTTCCTTCCTGCTGATAGATCCTGTCGTTGTGGTAAAGTTGACACGCGACCTTATAATTACCGTTCTTAAGCCTCATCGTCACCACCACCAGCATCACCATCACCACCCATCAGTCCCATCCTCCCCCAACCACCTTGAATGCACTTCCACTTCGGCCCGCACCTTTATATCGTCTTCTTCTCGTTCACAGCTAACATCAGTGGCGAGCAATATTTGTTAGAACTGGACCCAGGCCTCTGTGCTAGGTCGACTCAGTCTTAAATTAATTGGCAATTGTAAACATCAGCACTGGGAAGACAAAGGCCGCTGGGTGTAGTGCTGGTCACATAACCCACCTCGTGTGCGGTGCCACCCTTCATGGGTGCTCACTAACAGCACTTCCCTCGATAGCCTGCTAGAGGCTATACGGGGAACGTTTGTCTTTGATGGGGCTCACGATATCATCTGAATGCATGTCAACCAAATGGACGATGGGCTTTGTAGGGCCGGTGACTTCATGGGGAGGCCTTCATCCACCACTGGATAGACCACAACGCGTGACGATGACCATCATCACCGTATTAAATATTGATCATTTTACAAATATCTGAACCACATATTAACAAAATTGTCTACACCGAATACTTAAAACTCGGCAAGGCGACAGCTGTATTACCGCATCCTCTGGATGATAAGACGCTACGGAAAGTAAGACGCATGCTCGTAACTTGTGCCCGGTGTCAATCAGGATCACACACACACCAGATTATAAGACGCACACCATCTATTTTTTTGTTATTTAATATAACACGGGGAAACATGTGTTATAATCCTGCGAAAGCGGTAGGGTGTTTGTTGCTCTTGGTAATGCGCAGCTAATTTAAGAGACACTTTTACTGCAGAGTGGATATAAATGAATGCACTGATGATCACGATCGATGTTGTTTATTGTGATAATTTAGTAATTCAAATTCAAGGAATCTGTACAAATAACTAAAATAGCTCATGCTCGCCATATGACTCGCACACCACATACATATATAGTACAGACACATATACGTATACAGTATATATAAACGTACCTACACATTGCCCACATGACACAATAGATAAAGATCTCCGGTATAGCCTTAACAGAATTTTGCGGAAAGTGCTGTTAGCGAGCACCTATGATGGCCGGCACGGCACACGAAGTAGTGGGTGGGCAACACCACGCCCGTCCGCCTTTTGTCTCCCCACTATTGATATTTAGGGACTCGGTACTCATTGAAGGCTGAGTCAACCTAGGGGAGGCCCAGCACCAATTTAGATATTTGTCGCCTATGTTGGCTATGAGCGAGGGAATCGACCTCGAGTCGCTGAGTTACTAGCGAAGTGAGCTAACCACTGCGCAACCGCTGACTCGCACACATACAAAGACAAAGATCCCCCCTATAGCCTTACCAGACTGTTGGGGCAAGTACTGTTTGCGAGCACCTATGAAGACCGGAACACGAGGGGGTGAGTGGCCAACACCACGCCTTTGTCTCCCTAGTTGCGATGTTTACACACCGCAAAAGGTACTCATTTGAGGCTGAGTCAACCTAGGGTAAGAGGACCGGTTCCGATCATCTCCACTGATGTTGGCCATGAACGGAAATCGAACCCGCGTCGCCGAGTTTGTAGCGTAGCGCGCTCACCACTGCGCCACCGCTCCCCACACAAACAAAAAACATAGACAAAGATCCGCCGTATAGCCTGAACAGACTCTTGGGGAAAGTGCTGTTAGCGAATAGCACCTATGAAGGTCGAGACGGTACGAGGTGGGTGGCCAGTACCACGCCCGATCGCCTTTGTCTCCCCGGTAGTCATTTGAGGCTGAGTCGACCTAGGGGATGCCCAGGACCAGATCAGATAATCGTTACTGGTGTTAACCGTGAGCAACCCTGGTTGCAACGCAGTAACCGCTGCGATACCGGTCCCCACACACATACATACAAAGACATACACACACACACTTATACGCACGTACACAAAACAAATTCACACATATCAACAGATCTACAAACAAGATACCATACATGTACAGGATGTACAGACACACACTTATGTCTCTTGTACACGAAAAGGTGCACATTTTTATCATGTTCTAGGAGGGATAAAAAGATGGAATTTGTCACAAATATCGTCAAGGATTCTCCGTCCCAGAAAAATCTGAAAACAAAAAGTCCTTCCCAATTTGGGTCGCGCAACATTTACGATGGGGAACTTTAGGCCCTCCGTCAATAACACCGCGGCCTTAAAAGAAAGCAACACGTATCCAATATATATTACAGGCGACGTTTCGGTCAACGGCCCTTTGGGACAAATGCATTGCTGCTCTAAGTCGAGCAATGAGGGGCTCAGCAACACGCGAGAAACGTCATCAGTGAACCGAGTAATTCGCCTCCCGCGGAGTGTGACGCTCAAGCCGATAGGAAGCGGGCAAAGTCCCATAGCATTTAAGAGTATGATTTTATTTAAGCATACGGATACGTACTATGCATGTATGGGATGGTACCGTTGTGTTAATGGTCAACACACGGGCGTTGCACTATGCAGGTCACCGGTTTAATTCGATTCCTCGGTGCAGCAGGTTTTTAACCCCCCCTCCCATTTCTGGATACACCACACTAAGTCGCTCAGCAGATCAGCGCATGGTGGAGTAAAGTCTGGGCACGCCCACATCTTCCAAAATTGCCTGGCTAACGTGGAAGAGTAGGCCAAATACCCTCTACAGATTATCTCTTAGAGCCCCCTGTCGTGGAGGCCCTTTCTGGCAGTGGTGGCGCGAGCCAGCAATTGCAGGGCCTGCGCCTCTATTTTTTACTATCATAAATTACATTGATAAATGTTCAAATCATTTCGTGCATACGATGACCATCGTAACTCTTCCCCGTGAACTTCGCTCGTTGATTCCTCCTCCCTTGTTGGGGACTCAGGTCTACCAGACCTAGTCTCATCCACATCGTGCGGAACCTCGCACCACGACCACCATCACCACACTGCAACGCATTCCCTCGCTCGCTCACTCACTCATTTACTCACTGCACCCACTCACTAACCGCACAGCAGGTCACAACTCACCCACTCGCTCCCCGACTCACTCACCCACTCGCTCCCCCACTCGCTCCCCCACTCACTCACTGCACCCACTCACCCACGGACTCACTTATCCACACACCCACCCACTCACCACACTGAAGGTCACCTCACCTCTCTGCCTCGCACTGCTCCCCTTTGGAATTCCCCCTCACATCTCCGTCCCTCTTCCCAAGTTCGTAAACCTTTCTCAATTCAACAAACGTATGTTGTGTAAGTTACAGTAGTTACGACAACTTTAACAGTGCTGTTTGTTACGGGCCGCTGGGCCTTTTTGACCTTTGGGCTCTGTGGCTCAGCAACCGTGATGTTTAAAATCTAAATATACTAAGTGTAGATTTATTAAAATATGCTCTGCCTGTAATCTACACAACGTGCAGAGTCGATAGTGACAGATGGATTGATGGACTGTATTTAACCAGACGAGAGAGTCCATTGAGATTCCCTATCTACTTAATACCGCTCACAAATAACAACACGGATTTACAGCCCTTTTTCAATCCACTCATAGTTGAAGGATTACCGACGCCGTGCCGATCATTGTGAGGTTGTTTGACCATACTTCACCACGCTGGTCAGTGCAGGTTGGTGAAAACAGGGTGGGGGCAGTGCTCTTGACCGGTTCAGGCATTATCACTCGCATACTGATGGATAGGCGTGGCTGGGAATCGGGTTCATAGCGCAGTGCGCTCACCACTGCACCACCGCCCCCCACTTTAGACACATTACAGACATCTCTCATACATATTAATGCCAAGGACACAAAACAATATTCGTCTTTGGTTACACAGTCACATCGTTGTGGATGTTGCTCGAAGGAAATTACGTATGATATTAATAATAACTCCCTTTATTTATCCATAATACAGATTTTTGGGGTTAGATCGCGTAAATATATAAATGTGTCATTAAACCCGCCACCACCCGACACAGTCAATTAGTAAGGGTTGTCATGTAAACAGAACATGCCAATTCATCACTCGTACAGCACACCGGTGTGTTGGAGAACAAAGCCACAACATTGACAATCTGAGTACGTTTCACCAGCAATTACAACTAGCTTCATCAGGCGACAGCCATATTTGTAGAGAAGTCCACCTGTTTCGTTCTTTAAATTGAGGCGTAGATGTGATGACAACACATGTGCACTCTTCTTGTGCAAGAAGGTCCCGCTACATTGGGATGTCTGGGCCTGAACCCCTCGAATGTGAAGTTATTCCGCGAGTGGCAGGACACCGGAAACGCTGAAGGGAACCCCGCCACGCACACGAGGGGATAATTGACATTCAAAGCTCCACACAGGTAGATTCAATAGTTCATTGCTGCACTGCATGCTGGGCACCTCATACGTGTCTCTCCCCCGTTAGAAATCCGCGGGAGGCGTCACTCGTCTCTGTTGGCAACCCCTGATCCAGTGTTGGAAATTCCACATGTATATGGCGTGTGCTATCCCCCTCGTAGTACGCTGTGGGGTTTCCTCTCGGTTTCTCCGGCTTTCTCCCACAAGAAGCCAACAACGCTCGCTGAAGGAATTCGCCAAAATAATTAGTTTAATATTATAGGGACTGCCTGACTATTTATTCTCTCTCCAAATGTTGGACTTTCCCGGGGTAAGTGTGTATGTATGTCGAACTTGATTTGAAGCTTTCGTGACTGCATGAATTACTCAATGGTTCATTCAGTAAAGTCACGTAGAAAGAAAATAAATAAAATAATAATTAAAAGGAGGAGCCGTAAATCGGGATGTCCGTGTAGTTGTGTTTTTCTTATAGAGGCTACACACGTGATATTGACGAAGGTGCTGACTTTATTGCGTTACCCATCCCTTTATGAAGCTATCGCGCCGTCTGTAATTGTGGTCGGTGTATATTGATTACACACCACTCACTATATACGTCGAGTGGCTGAGTGGTGTAAACACACACACATAAAGCTCGCCGCAATTACACACGCGCCTTTGTGAAGCAAGACACTCAATTCATTTACACGCGAATCATCAACATCGTAATCTTTATGCCAACTTCGGGCCATCCTTTCCCCATTGTTACGTGTTTACCGGGGAGGGTGGGGGGTTAGTGCATATACGTGTATTTGTGTCACGGGAGTATGCGTATTGTTTGATAACAAAGACACTTGAAGATAAAACGTGGCACTCTACACCTCTTTGTCAAAAACCACGGCGTGTCGGTCACGGCAGGTGTTTGACCATACTTCACCACTCTGGTTTTACGTCCGTTTGAAGTTGAGTGGGTGGGGGGGGGATGCTCAGGGCCGACACAGATATCACTCGCCACTGATGTTAGCCGTGGCCCATAATATAACTCAGCGCATTGGGATTCGTAGTACAGTCCGCGCGCTAGCCAAGTCGCCACCGCTCCCACTCGCAACATATGACAAAGATTTGGGTCAAGTGCTGTTCGCGGGTGAGTGACCAGAACCACGCCCGGCCGCCTTTGTCTCCCTAGTGGCGATGTTTGCACAACGCACCAGGTACTTATTTGAGGTTGAGTCCACCTAGGGGAGACCCAGGACCGGTTAATATTTGCCACTGTTATTGATCGTGAGCAAGAATCGAACATGCGTTGCGCTAACCATTGCACCACCGCTCATGACATACAAATTGAGACGTGTACACATCATGTATACACACAAGTACACACATGGAGCGAACGGTGGCGCAAGTAGTTTGCGCCATGCGCTACGAACCAAGAGCCCCGGGTTCAACTAACGTCCACGGACACCCGACCACGGCTAACCTCAGTGGCGGCTATCATCAGCTCCGTTTCTGCAGGATAAGCAACCCCTAAACTTCACCATGCCGCACTGACCGACCAGTGTGGTGAAGTATGGTCAAAATATCCCCATGGTCGGCACCCCCTGGGGAGGTATTCTTACAGCAATGGATTGTCATGTCCGCGCATCATCATCATCATCGCTGGGATAGTTTACACAGAGATGTGATACATGCGGACGTTCTTGACTGAATGATTGACGAATAATCCATAATCATATGAATTCTGGAAGGGGCTAGACCAAAGGGTCGGCAATGAGAAGAACAAGAAGAGCCATTCCTTTCTACCTCTGCAGTTTTCCGGCCCCTGACCAATAAATAAAAAGGTCACACGTGGCGCAATGCTTGGCCAACTCCAACGCTTGCAGTATAATTGGTTTAAAAAAATCCAAAAACACGCTTCAATATAACAACATATATGATTCAATGTAATAAAATATGATATATATCATAAATAGAGTGTACTAATTATGTGTGTGTTAAATATATACGAAGATTACGACCTGGAAGTTGTGTATTGGTTTCAATCAAAGGGAACGGGTGGTGTAAAGTTCGACAACTGCTGATCTCAGTTTCACGGCGTTGATTCCACTGCTGGCAGTGGCGCACAATTAACATAAACGACAAACACACTCGACACATTCGTCAATAACAACCCTGCGGCCTTATAGTGAAATTAAATAACCATATTTAGTCCCTTCGTGTGCTCTCAGGTTGGCTGTGAACACTTCCCAAAGACCCACACACACACACCCGTCATCAGCGAAGCAAGTAATTGGCCATGCGCAGAGTGTGACGATAAAGCCAGTAAACAGCTGTGCGTGCTTATAAAGGTTTAGTCGTTCTGTGAGTGCGATCATCTGTGAAAGCCAGATCATAATTACAATTACTATGCGATTATTTCTTATAATATACATACGGTTGCATATATACATTTAATGTATATGCGATTTACGATACGTAGTGACGCATATACAGATACATAAAACACATATACGTAATCATACGTAAACATACACACAGACAAACATCTCCTGTATAGTCTACAGAGGACTGTCAGGGCAAGTGATGTTAGCGACGACTTTTGAATGCTGAGACGGCGTAGTCGAGAGTGATGGTCAGAACCACACGCTCGGCCGCCTTTGTCTTCCCAGTGCTGATGTTTACACATCGCACCAGATGCTCATTTCATGCTGAATTGACTTAGGGGAGGCCCAGGACCGGTTCAGGCACATACAAATACGAATATCCCCTGTGTAACTTAACGGACTCCCCTAAGTCAACACACATAGGTACGCATACACACATATACACGTTAACAGACAAATACAGAAACAGTATAATTACAAAGTATATACACATACACACATCGAGACACACTTACATACAACTATTCAATCACGTATATAATTTACGTATACATACAGACATAACACATCCTGTTTACAGACACGTACCAATAGCAACATATACGAACATTCCGATAAATACATGACTACACAAACACCGATAACACGCATTGTACTTTCACAAACATATACATGATATACTCATACATACACATACATACAGACACGTATACATACAAAGATCCCCCGCATAACCTTAACAGACTGTTGGGGCAAGTGCTGTTCGTGAGCAGCACCTATGAAGGCCGGCACGGCACACGAGGGGTGGCGATGTTTCTTTACACGCCGGACCAGGTACACATTTTAGGCCGAGTCGACCTAGGGGAGGCCCATGACTGGTTCTGATCATCGTCACTGTTGTTGGTGACCGTGAACGGGAATCGAACTCGGGTCGCCGGGTGCGATACACACACACGGAGACAACATTCACTCTGACACCCAAATAAAGCGGAATTGTAATATCTAATATCGACACAGGTGGTAGAATATAATCCGTACACGGCAGTGTAATCCCATCATCAGTCATGAAATTCGTGTAATAGCGATTGCCTCTTGCCACGTTGTTGTTACTCGCTATTCGCTCTAACAGCACTTGCCCCAACAGTCCGTTAAGGCTATACGGGCCATCTTTGTCATCAAAACAATTCATATTCAGAATAAATATAACTCGATTTGAAAAACGTTCAATGGACATAGACCTATTCTCTGGATCATAAGACGCACTTTCCACGTGCGTTGTCGATCCTACGTTTTTGGGAGGGTGCGTCTTATAATACGGTAGGTGTCTGTGTGCGTGACTTAATTATAATCCGGCAGGTGTCTGTGTGCGTGACTTAATTGTAATCCGGTAGGTGTCTGTGTGCGTGACTTAATTATGATCTGGCAGGTGTCTGTGTGCGTGACTTAATTGTAATCCGGTAGGTGTCTGTGTGCGTGACTTAATTGTAATCCGGTAGGTGTCTGTGTGCGTGACTTAATTATAATCCGGTAGGTGTCTGTGTGCGTGACTTAATTATAATCCGGTAGGTGTCTGTGTGCGTGACTTAATTATGATCTGGCAGGTGTCTGTGTGCATGACTTAATTGTAATCCGGTAGGTGTCTGTGTGCGTGACTTAATTGTAATCTGGTAGGTGTCTGTGTGCGTGACTTAATTATAATACGGTAGGTGTCTGTGTGCGTGACTTAATAATAATACGGTAGGTGTCTGTGTGCGTGACTTAATTATAATACGATAGGTGTCTGTGTGCGTGACTTAATTATAATACGGTAGGTGTCTGTGTGCGTGACTTAATTATAATACGGTAGGTGTCTGTGTGCGTGACTTGATTATAATATGGTAGGTGTCTGTGTGGGTGACTTAATTGTAATCCGGTAGGTGTCTGTGTGCGCGACTTAATTATAATCCAGTAGGTGTCTTGTGTGCGTGACTTAATTGTAATACGGTAGGTGTCTGTGTGCGTGACTTAATTGTAATACGGTAGGTGTCTGTGTGCGTGACTTAATTATAATCCGGTAGGTGTCTGTTTGCATGACTTAATTATAATCCGGCAGGTGTCTTGTGTGCGTGACTTAATTGTAATATGGTAGGTGTCTTGTGTGCGTGACTTAATTATAATCCGGCAGGTGTCTTGTGTGCATGACTTAATTATAATCCGGTAGGTGTCTTGTGTGCGTGACTTAATTATAATCCGGCAGGTGTCTGTTTGCATGACTTAATTATAATCCGGCAGGTGTCTGTGTGCATGACTTAATTATAATCCGGTAGGTGTCTTGTGTGCGTGACTTAATTGTAATACGCTAGGTGTCTGTGTGCGTGACTTAATTGTAATACGGTAGGTGTCTGTGTGAAACTTAATTATAATCCGGCAGGTGTCTGTGTGCGTGACTTAATTGTAATCCGGCAGGTGTCTGTATGCGTGACTTAATAATAATGCGGCAGGTGTCTGTGTGCGTGACTTAATTGTAATCCGGTAGGTGTCTGTGTGCGTGACTTAATTATAATACGGTAGGTGTCTGTGTGCGTGACTTAATTATAATACGGTAGGTGTCTGTGTGCGTGACTTAATTATAATACGATAGGTGTCTCTGTGCGTGACTTAATTATAATATGGTAGGTGTCTGTGTGCGTGACTAAATTATAATACGGTAGGTGTCTGTGTGCGTGACTTAATTATAATACGGTAGGTGTCTGTGTGCGTGACTTAATTATAATATGGTAGGTGTCTGTGTGCGTGACTTAATTATAATATGGTAGGTGTCTGTGTGTGTGACTTAATTATAATCCGGTAGGTGTCTGTGTGCGTGACTTAATTATAATACAGTAGGTGTTTGTGTGCGTGACTTAATTATAATGCGGTAGGTGTCTGTGTGCGTGACTTAATAATTATCCGGTAGGTGTCTGTGTGCGTGACTTAATTGTAATCCGTTAGGTGTCTGTGTGTGTGACTTAATTATAATCCGGTAGGTGTCTGTGTGTGTGACTTAATTATAATACGGTAAGTGTCTGTGTGCGTGACTTAATTATAATACGGTAGGTGTCTTTGTGCATGACTTAATTATAATACGGTAGGTGTCTGTGTGCATGACTTAATTGTAATCCGGTAGGTGTCTGTGTGTGTGACTTAATTATAATGCGGTAGGTGTCTGTGTGCGTGACTTAATTATAATACGGCAGGTGTCTGTGTGTGTGACTTAATTATAATACGGCAGGTGTCTGTGTGCGTGACTTAATTATAATATGGTAGGTGTCTGTGTGCGTGACTTAATTGTAATCCGGTAGGTGTCTGTGTGCGTGACTTTATTATAATGTGGTAGGTGTCTGTGTGCGTGACTTAATTATAATACGGTAGGTGTCTGTGTGCGTGACTTAATTGTAATACGGTAGGTGTCTGTGTGCGTGACTTAATTATTATCCGGTAGGTGTCTGTGTGCGTGACTTAATTGTAATACGGTAGGTGTCTGTGTGCGTGACTTAATTGTAATACGGTAGGTGTCTGTGTGTGTGACTTAATTATAATCTGGCAGGTGTCTGTGTGCGTGACTTAATTGTAATCCGGCAGGTGTCTGTGTGCGTGACTTAATTGTAATCCGGCAGGTGTCTGTGTGCGGGACTTAATTATAATGCTGCAGGTGTCTGTGTGCATGACTTAATTGTAATCCGGTAGGTGTCTGTGTGCGTGACTTAATTGTAATCCGGTAGGTGTCTGTGTGCGTGACTTAATTGTAATCCGGTAGGTGTCTGTGTGCGTGACTTAATTATAATACGGTAGGTGTCTGTGTGCGTGACTTAATTATAATACGGTAGGTGTCTGTGTGCGTGACTTAATTATAATACGGTAGGTGTCCGTGTGCGTGACTTAATTATAATGTGGTAGGTGTCTGTGTGCGCGACTTAATTATAATACGGTAGGTGTCTGTGTGCGTGACTTAATTGTAATACGGTAGGTGTCTGTGTGCGTGACTTAATTATTATCCGGTAGGTGTCTGTGTGCGTGACTTAATTATAATACGGTAGGTGTCTGTGTGCGTGACTTAATTATAATGCGGTAGGTGTCTGTGTGTGTGACTTAATTATAATGCGGTAGGTGTCTGTGTGCATGACTTAATTATAATACGGTAGGTGTTTGTGTGCGTGACTTAATTATATCCGGCAGGTGTCTGTGTGCGTGACTTAATTGTAATACGGTAGGTGTCTGTGTGCGTGACTTAATTGTAATATGGTAGGTGTCTGTGTGCGTGACTTAATTATAATCCGGCAGGTGTCTGTGTGCGTGACTTAATTGTAATCCGGCAGGTGTCTGTGTGCGTGACTTAATTATAATGCGGCAGGTGTCTGTGTGCGTGACTTAATTGTAATCCGGTAGGTGTCTGTGTGCGTGACTTAATCGTAATCGGGTAGGTGTCTGTGTGCGTGACTTAATTGTAATCCGGTAGGTGTCTGTGTGCGTGACTTAATTGTAATCCGGTAGGTGTCTGTGTGCGTGACTTAATTATAATACGGTAGGTGTCTGTGTGCGTGACTTAATTATAATACGGTAGGTGTCTGTGTGCGTGACTTAATTATAATACGATAGGTGTTGTGTGCGTGACTTAATTATAATACGGTAGGTGTCTGTGTGCGTGACTAAATTATAATACGGTAGGTGTCTGTGTGCGTGACTTAATTGTAATACGGTAGGTGTCTGTGTGCGTGACTTAATTATAATATGGTAGGTGTCTGTGTGCGTGACTTAATTATAATATGGTAGGTGTCTGTGTGTGTGACTTAATTATAATCCGGTAGGTGTCTGTGTGCGTGACTTAATTATAATACGGTAGGTGTCTGTGTGCGTGACTTAATTGTAATCCGGTAGGTGTCTGTGTGTGTGACTTAATAATTATCCGGTAGGTGTCTGTGTGCGTGACTTAATTATAATACGGTAGGTGTCTGTGTGCGTGACTTAATTGTAATCCGGTAGGTGTCTGTGTGCGTGACTTAATAATTATCCGGTAGGTGTCTGTGTGCGTGACTTAATTGTAATCCGGTAGGTGTCTGTGTGTGTGACTTAATTATAATCCGGTAGGTGTCTGTGTGTGTGACTTAATTATAATACGGTAGGTGTCTTTGTGCATGACTTAATTATAATACGGTAGGTGTCTGTGTGCATGACTTAATTATAATACGGTAGGTGTCTGTGTGTGTGACTTAATTGTAATCCGGTAGGTGTCTGTGTGTGTGACTTAATTATAATACGGCAGGTGTCTGTGTGCGTGATTTAATTATAATACGGCAGGTGTCTGTGTGTGTGACTTAATTATAATACGGCAGGTGTCTGTGTGCGTGACTTAATTATAATATGGTAGGTGTCTGTGTGCGTGACTTAATTGTAATCCGGTAGGTATCTGTGTGCGTGACTTAATTATTATCCGGTAGGTGTCTGTGTGCGTGACTTAATTATAATACGGTAGGTGTCTGTGTGCGTGACTTAATTATAATACGGTAGGTGTCTGTGTGCGTGACTTAATTATAATACGGTAGGTGTCTGTGTGGGTGACTTAATTGTAATCCGGTAGGTGTCTGTGTGGGTGACTTAATTGTAATCCGGTAGGTGTCTGTGTGCGTGACTTAATTATAATACGGTAGGTGTCTGTGTGCGTGACTTAATTATAATACGGTAGGTGTCTGTGTGTGTGACTTAATTATAATACGGCAGGTGTCTGTGTGCGTGACTTAATTATAATACGGTAGGTGTCTGTGTGCGTGACTTAATTATAATACGATAGGTGTCTGTGTGCGTGACTTAATTGTAATCCGGTAGGTGTCTGTGTGCGTGACTTAATTATAATAGGTAGATGTCTGTGTGCGTGACTTAATTATAATACGGTAGGTGTCTGTGTGCGTGACTTAATTATAATACGATAGGTGTCTGTGTGCGTGACTTAATTATAATACGGTAGTTGTCTGTGTGTGTGACTTAATTGTAATCCGGTAGGTGTCTGTGTGTGTGACTTAATTATAATGCGGTAGGTGTCTGTGTGCGTGACTTAATTATTATCCGGTAGGTGTCTGTGTGCGTGACTTAATTGTAATCCGGTAGGTGTCTGTGTGTGTGACTTAATTATAATGCGGTAGGTGTCTGTGTGCGTGACTTAATAATAATACGGCAGGTGTCTGTGTGTGTGACTTAATTATAATACGGCAGGTGTCTGTGTGCGTGACTTAATTATAATATGGTAGGTGTCTGTGTGGGTGACTTAATTGTAATCCGGTAGGTGTCTGTGTGTGTGAATTAATTATAATGCGGTAGGTGTCTGTGTGCGTGACTTAATTATAATGCGGTAGGTGTCTGTGTGCGTGAATTAATTATAATACGGTAGGTGTCTGTGTGCGTGACTTAATTATAATACGGTAGGTGTCTGTGTGCGTGACTTGATTATAATATGGTAGGTGTCTGTGTGGGTGACTTAATTGTAATCCGGTAGGTGTCTGTGTGCGTGACTTAATTGTAATCCGGTAGGTGTCTGTGTGCGTGACTTAATCGTAATCGGGTAGGTGTCTGTGTGCGTGACTTAATTGTAATCCGGTAGGTGTCTGTGTGCGTGACTTAATTGTAATCCGGTAGGTGTCTGTGTGCGTGACTTAATTATAATACGGTAGGTGTCTGTGTGCGTGACTTAATTATAATACGGTAGGTGTCTGTGTGCGTGACTTAATTATAATACGATAGGTGTTGTGTGCGTGACTTAATTATAATACGGTAGGTGTCTGTGTGCGTAACTAAATTATAATACGGTAGGTGTCTGTGTGCGTGACTTAATTGTAATACGGTAGGTGTCTGTGTGCGTGACTTAATTATAATATGGTAGGTGTCTGTGTGCGTGACTTAATTATAATATGGTAGGTGTCTGTGTGTGTGACTTAATTATAATCCGGTAGGTGTCTGTGTGCGTGACTTAATTATAATACGGTAGGTGTCTGTGTGCGTGACTTAATTGTAATCCGGTAGGTGTCTGTGTGTGTGACTTAATAATAATGCGGTAGGTGTCTGTGTGTGTGACTTAATTGTAATCCGGTAGGTGTCTGTGTGTGTGACTTAATTATAATCCGGTAGGTGTCTGTGTGTGTGACTTAATGATAATACGGTAGGTGTCTTTGTGCATGACTTAATTATAATACGGTAGGTGTCTGTGTGCATGACTTAATTATAATACGGTAGGTGTCTGTGTGTGTGACTTAATTGTAATCCGGTAGGTGTCTGTGTGTGTGACTTAATTATAATACGGCAGGTGTCTGTGTGCGTGACTTAATTATAATACGGCAGGTGTCTGTGTGTGTGACTTAATTATAATACGGCAGGTGTCTGTGTGCGTGACTTAATTATAATATGGTAGGTGTCTGTGTGCGTGACTTAATTGTAATCCGGTAGGTATCTGTGTGCGTGACTTAATTATTATCCGGTAGGTGTCTGTGTGCGTGACTTAATTATAATACGGTAGGTGTCTGTGTGCGTGACTTAATTATAATACGGTAGGTGTCTGTGTGGGTGACTTAATTGTAATCCGGTAGGTGTCTGTGTGGGTGACTTAATTGTAATCCGGTAGGTGTCTGTGTGCGTGACTTAATTATAATACGGTAGGTGTCTATGTGCGTGACTTAATTATAATACGGTAGGTGTCTGTGTGTGTGACTTAATTATAATACGGCAGGTGTCTGTGTGCGTGACTTAATTATAATACGGTAGGTGTCTGTGTGCGTGACTTAATTATAATACGATAGGTGTCTGTGTGCGTGACTTAATTGTAATCCAGTAGGTGTCTGTGTGCGTGACTTAATTATAATAGGTAGATGTCTGTGTGCGTGACTTAATTATAATACGGTAGGTGTCTGTGTGCGTGACTTAATTATAATACGATAGGTGTCTGTGTGCGTGACTTAATTATAATACGGTAGTTGTCTGTGTGTGTGACTTAATTGTAATCCGGTAGGTGTCTGTGTGTGTGACTTAATTATAATGCGGTAGGTGTCTGTGTGCGTGACTTAATTATTATCCGGTAGGTGTCTGTGTGCGTGACTTAATTGTAATCCGGTAGGTGTCTGTGTGTGTGACTTAATTATAATGAGGTAGGTGTCTGTGTGCGTGACTTAATTATAATACGGCAGGTGTCTGTGTGTGTGACTTAATTATAATACGGCAGGTGTCTGTGTGCGTGACTTAATTATAATATGGTAGGTGTCTGTGTGGGTGACTTAATTGTAATCCGGTAGGTGTCTGTGTGTGTGACTTAATTATAATGCGGTAGGTGTCTGTGTGCGTGACTTAATTATAATGCGGTAGGTGTCTGTGTGCGTGAATTAATTATAATACGGTAGGTGTCTGTGTGCGTGACTTAATTATAATACGGTAGGTGTCTGTGTGCGTGACTTGATTATAATATGGTAGGTGTCTGTGTGGGTGACTTAATTGTAATCCGGTAGGTGTCTGTGTGCGTGACTTAATTATAATACGGTAGGTGTCTGTGTGCGTGACTTAATAATAATACGGTAGGTGTCTGTGTGTGTGACTTAATTATAATCCGCTAGGTGTCTGTGTGTGTGACTTAATTATAATACGGCAGGTGTCTGTGTGCGTGACTTAATTATAATACGGTAGGTGTCTGTGTGCGTGACTTAATTATAATACGATAGGTGTCTGTGTGCGCGACTTAATTATAATCCAGTAGGTGTCTTGTGTGCGTGACTTAATTGTAATACGGTAGGTGTCTGTGTGCGTGACTTAATTATAATACGGTAGGTGTCTGTGTGCGTGACTAAATTATAATACGGTAGGTGTCTGTGTGCGTGACTTAATTATAATACGGTAGGTGTCTGTGTGCGTGACTTAATTATAATATGGTAGGTGTCTGTGTGCGTGACTTAATTATAATATGGTAGGTGTCTGTGTGTGTGACTTAATTATAATCCGGTAGGTGTCTGTGTGCGTGACTTAATTATAATACGGTAGGTGTCTGTGTGCGTGACTTAATTGTAATCCGGTAGGTGTCTGTGTGTGTGACTTAATTATAATGCGGTAGGTGTCTGTGTGCGTGACTTAATAATTATCCGGTAGGTGTCAGTGTGCGTGACTTAATTGTAATCCGGTAGGTGTCTGTGTGTGTGACTTAATTATAATCCGGTAGGTGTCTGTGTGTGTGACTTAATTATAATACGGTAAGTGTCTGTGTGCGTGACTTAATTATAATACGGTAGGTGTCTTTGTACATGACTTAATTATAATATGGTAGGTGTCTGTGTGCATGACTTAATTGTAATCCGGTAGGTGTCTGTGTGTGTGACTTAATTATAATGTGGTAGGTGTCTGTGTGCGTGACTTAATTATAATACGGCAGGTGTCTGTGTGTGTGACTTAATTATAATACGGCAGGTGTCTGTGTGCGTGACTTAATTATAATATGGTAGGTGTCTGTGTGCGTGACTTAATTGTAATCCGGTAGGTGTCTGTGTGTGTGACTTAATTATAATGCGGTAGGTGTATGTGTGCGTGACTTAATAATTATCCGGTAGGTGTCTGTTTGCGTGACTTAATTATAATACGGTAGGTGTCTGTGTGCGTGACTTAATTATAATGCGGTAGGTGTCTGTGTGTGTGACTTAATTATAATGCGTGACTTAATTATAATGCGGTAGGTGTCTGTGTGCGTGAATTAATTATAATACGGTAGGTGTCTGTGTGCGTGACTTAATTATAATACGGTAGGTGTCTGTGTGCGTGACTTGATTATAATATGGTAGGTGTCTGTGTGGGTGACTTAATTGTAATCCGGTAGGTGTCTGTGTGCGTGACTTAATTATAATACGGTAGGTGTCTGTGTGCGTGACTTAATAATAATACGGTAGGTGTCTGTGTGTGTGACTTAATTATAATCCGCTAGGTGTCTGTGTGTGTGACTTAATTATAATACGGCAGGTGTCTGTGTGCGTGACTTAATTATAATACGGTAGGTGTCTGTGTGCGTGACTTAATTATAATACGATAGGTGTCTGTGTGCGCGACTTAATTATAATCCAGTAGGTGTCTTGTGTGCGTGACTTAATTGTAATACGGTAGGTGTCTGTGTGCGTGACTTAATTATAATACGGTAGGTGTCTGTGTGCGTGACTAAATTATAATACGGTAGGTGTCTGTGTGCGTGACTTAATTATAATACGGTAGGTGTCTGTGTGCGTGACTTAATTATAATATGGTAGGTGTCTGTGTGCGTGACTTAATTATAATATGGTAGGTGTCTGTGTGTGTGACTTAATTATAATCCGGTAGGTGTCTGTGTGCGTGACTTAATTATAATACGGTAGGTGTCTGTGTGCGTGACTTAATTGTAATCCGGTAGGTGTCTGTGTGTGTGACTTAATTATAATGCGGTAGGTGTCTGTGTGCGTGACTTAATACTTATCCGGTAGGTGTCAGTGTGCGTGACTTAATTGTAATCCGGTAGGTGTCTGTGTGTGTGACTTAATTATAATCCGGTAGGTGTCTGTGTGTGTGACTTAATTATAATACGGTAAGTGTCTGTGTGCGTGACTTAATTATAATACGGTAGGTGTCTTTGTACATGACTTAATTATAATATGGTAGGTGTCTGTGTGCATGACTTAATTGTAATCCGGTAGGTGTCTGTGTGTGTGACTTAATTATAATGTGGTAGGTGTCTGTGTGCGTGACTTAATTATAATACGGCAGGTGTCTGTGTGTGTGACTTAATTATAATACGGCAGGTGTCTGTGTGCGTGACTTAATTATAATATGGTAGGTGTCTGTGTGCGTGACTTAATTGTAATCCGGTAGGTGTCTGTGTGTGTGACTTAATTATAATGCGGTAGGTGTATGTGTGCGTGACTTAATAATTATCCGGTAGGTGTCTGTTTGCGTGACTTAATTATAATACGGTAGGTGTCTGTGTGCGTGACTTAATTATAATGCGGTAGGTGTCTGTGTGTGTGACTTAATTATAATGCGGTAGGTGTCCGTGTGCGTGACTTTATTATAATGTGGTAGGTGTCTGTGTGCGCGACTTAATTATAATCCAGTAGGTGTCTGTGTGCATGACTTAATTATAATGTGGTAGGTGTCTGTGTGTGTGACTTAATTATAATGCGGTAGGTGTCTGTGTGCGTGACTTAATTATAATACGGCAGGTGTCTGTGTGCGTGACTTAATTATAATATGGTAGGTGTCTGTGTGCGTGACTTAATTGTAATCCGGTAGGTGTCTGTGTGCGTGACTTAATTGTAATCCGGTAGGTGTCTGTGTGTGTGACTTAATTATAATATGGTAGGTGTCTGTGTGCGTGACTTAATTGTAATCCGGTAGGTGTCTGTGTGTGTGACTTAATTATAATACGGTAGGTGTCTGTGTGCATGACTTAATTATTATCCGGTAGGTGTCTGTGTGCGTGACTTAATTATAATACGGTAGGTGTCTGTGTGCGTGACTTAATTATAATGCGGTAGGTGTCTGTGTGCGTGACTTAATTATAATACGGTAAGTGTCTGTGTGCGTGACTTAATTGTAATCCGGTAGGTGTCTGTGTGTGTGACTTAATTATAATGCGGTAGGTGTCTGTGTGCGTGACTTAATAATTATCCGGTAGGTGTCAGTGTGCGTGACTTAATTGTAATCCGGTAGGTGTCTGTGTGTGTGACTTAATTATAATCCGGTAGGTGTCTGTGTGTGTGACTTAATTATAATACGGTAAGTGTCTGTGTGCGTGACTTAATTATAATACGGTAGGTGTCTTTGTGCATGACTTAATTATAATATGGTAGGTGTCTGTGTGCATGACTTAATTGTAATCCGGTAGGTGTCTGTGTGTGTGACTTAATTATAATGTGGTAGGTGTCTGTGTGCGTGACTTAATTATAATACGGCAGGTGTCTGTGTGTGTGACTTAATTATAATACGGCAGGTGTCTGTGTGCGTGACTTAATTATAATATGGTAGGTGTCTGTGTGCGTGACTTAATTGTAATCCGGTAGGTGTCTGTGTGTGTGACTTAATTATAATGCGGTAGGTGTCTGTGTGCATGACTTAATAATTATCCGGTAGGTGTCTGTTTGCGTGACTTAATTATAATACGGTAGGTGTCTGTGTGCGTGACTTAATTATAATGCGGTAGGTGTCTGTGTGTGTGACTTAATTATAATGCGGTAGGTGTCCGTGTGCGTGACTTTATTATAATGTGGTAAGTGTCTGTGTGCGCGACTTAATTATAATCCAGTAGGTGTCTGTGTGCATGACTTAATTATAATGTGGTAGGTGTCTGTGTGTGTGACTTAATTATAATGCGGTAGGTGTCTGTGTGTGTGACTTAATTATAATACGGCAGGTGTCTGTGTGCGTGACTTAATTATAATATGGTAGGTGTCTGTGTGCGTGACTTAATTGTAATCCGGTAGGTGTCTGTGTGTGTGACTTAATTATAATATGGTAGGTGTCTGTGTGCGTGACTTAATTGTAATCCGGTAGGTGTCTGTGTGTGTGACTTAATTATAATGCGGTAGGTGTCTGTGTGCATGACTTAATTATTATCCGGTAGGTGTCTGTGTGCGTGACTTAATTATAATACGGTAGGTGTCTGTGTGCGTGACTTAATTATAATGCGGTAGGTGTCTGTGTGTGTGACTTAATTATAATGCGGTAGGTGTCCGTGTGCGTGACTTAATTATAATACGGTAGGTGTCTGTGTGCGTGACTTAATTATAATGCGGTAGGTGTCTGTGTGCGTGACTTAATTGTAATCCGGTAGGTGTCTGTGTGCGTGACTTAATTGTAATCCGGTAGGTGTCTGTGTGCGTGACTTAATTGTAATACGGTAGGTGTCTGTGTGCGTGACTTAATTATTATCCGGTAGGTGTCTGTGTGCGTGACTTAATTGTAATACGGTAGGTGTCTGTGTGCGTAACTTAATTGTAATACGGTAGGTGTCTGTGTGTGTGACTTAATTATAATCCGGCAGGTGTCTGTGTGCGTGACTTAATTGTAATCCGGCAGGTGTCTGTGTGCGTGACTTAATTGTAATCCGGCAGGTGTTTGTGTGCGGGACTTAATTATAATGCGGCAGGTGTCTGTGTGCATGACTTAATTGTAATCCGGTAGGTGTCTGTGTGCGTGACTTAATTGTAATACGGTAGGTGTCTGTGTGCGTGACTTAATTGTAATACGGTAGGTGTCTGTGTGCGTGACTTAATTATAATCCGGCAGGTGTCTGTGTGCGTGACTTAATTGAGATCCGGCAGGTGTCTGTGTGCGTGACTTAATTGTAATCCGGCAGGTGTTTGTGTGCGGGACTTAATTATAATGCGGCAGGTGTCTGTGTGCATGACTTAATTGTAATCCGGTAGGTGTCTGTGTGCGTGACTTAATTGTAATCCGGTAGGTGTCTGTGTGCGTGACTTAATTGTAATCCGGTAGGTGTCTGTGTGCGTGACTTAATTTTAATCCGGTAGGTGTCTGTGTGCGTGACTTAATTATAATCCGGCAGGTGTCTGTGTGTGTGACTTAATTGTAATCCGGCAGGTGTTTGTGTGCGGGACTTAATTATAATGCGGCAGGTGTCTGTGTGCATGACTTAATTGTAATCCGGTAGGTGTCTGTGTGCGTGACTTAATTGTAATCCGGTAGGTGTCTGTGTGCGTGACTTAATTGTAATCCGGTAGGTGTCTGTGTGCGTGACTTAATTGTAATCCGGTAGGTGTCTGTGTGCGTGACTTAATTATAATACGGTAGGTGTCTGTGTGCGTGACTTAATTATAATACGGTAGGTGTCTGTGTGCGTGACTTAATTATAATACGGTAGGTGTCCGTGTGCGTGACTTAATTATAATACGGTAGGTGTCTGTGTGCGCGACTTAATTATAATACGGTAGGTGTCTGTGTGCGTGACTTAATTGTAATACTGTAGGTGTCTGTGTGCGTGACTTAATTATTATCCGGAAGGTGTCTGTGTGCGTGACTTAATTGTAATACGGTAGGTGTCTGTGTGCGTGACTTAATTGTAATACGGTAGGTGTCTGTGTGCGTGACTTAATTATAATCCGGCAGGTGTCTGTGTGCGTGACTTAATTGAGATCCGGCAGGTGTCTGTGTGCGTGACTTAATTGTAATACGGTAGGTGTCTGTGTGCGTGACTTAATTATAATACGGTAGGTGTCTGTGTGCGTGACTTAATTATTATCCGGTAGGTGTCTGTGTGCGTGACTTAATTATAATACGGTAGGTGTCTGTGTGCGTGACTTAATTATAATACGGTAGGTGTCCGTGTGCGTGACTTAATTATAATGTGGTAAGTGTCTGTGTACGCGACTTAATTATAATACGGTAGGTGTCTGTGTGCGTGACTTAATTGTAATACGGTAGGTGTCTGTGTGCGTGACTTAATTATAATACGGTAGGTGTCTGTGTGCGTGACTTAATTATAATGCGGTAGGTGTCTGTGTGTGTGACTTAATTATAATGCGGTAGGTGTCTGTGTGCGTGACTTAATTATAATACGGTAGGTGTCTGTGTGCGCGACTTAATTATAATACGGTAGGTGTCTGTGTGCGTGACTTAATTGTAATACTGTAGGTGTCTGTGTGCGTGACTTAATTATTATCCGGTAGGTGTCTGTGTGCGTGACTTAATTGTAATACGGTAGGTGTCTGTGTGCGTGACTTAATTGTAATACGGTAGGTGTCAGTGTGCGTGACTTAATTGTAATCCGGTAGGTGTCTGTGTGTGTGACTTAATTGTAATCCGGCAGGTCTTTGTGTGCGGGACTTAATTATAATGCGGCAGGTGTCTGTGTGCATGACTTAATTGTAATCCGGTAGGTGTCTGTGTGCGTGACTTAATTGTAATCCGGTAGGTGTCTGTGTGCGTGACTTAATTGTAATCCGGTAGCTGTCTGTGTGCGTGACTTAATTGTAATCCGGTAGGTGTCTGTGTGCGTGACTTAATTATAATACGGTAGGTGTCTGTGTGCGTGACTTAATTATAATACGGTAGGTGTCTGTGTGCGTGACTTAATTATAATACGGTAGGTGTCCGTGTGCGCGACTTAATTATAATGCGGCAGGTGTCTGTGTGCATGACTTAATTGTAATCCGGTAGGTGTCTGTGTGCGTGACTTAATTGTAATCCGGTAGGTGTCTGTGTGCGTGACTTAATTGTAATACGGTAGGTGTCTGTGTGCGTAACTTAATTGTAATACGGTAGGTGTCTGTGTGTGTGACTTAATTATAATCCGGCTGGTGTCTGTGTGCGTGACTTAATTGTAATCCGGCAGGTGTCTGTGTGCGTGACTTAATTGTAATCCGGCAGGTGTTTGTGTGCGGGACTTAATTATAATGCGGCAGGTGTCTGTGTGCATGACTTAATTGTAATCCGGTAGGTGTCTGTGTGCGTGACTTAATTGTAATACGGTAGGTGTCTGTGTGCGTGACTTAATTGTAATACGGTAGGTGTCTGTGTGCGTGACTTAATTATAATCCGGCAGGTGTCTGTGTGCGTGACTTAATTGAGATCCGGCAGGTGTCTGTGTGCGTGACTTAATTGTAATCCGGCAGGTGTTTGTGTGCGGGACTTAATTATAATGCGGCAGGTGTCTGTGTGCATGACTTAATTGTAATCCGGTAGGTGTCTGTGTGCGTGACTTAATTGTAATCCGGTAGGTGTCTGTGTGCGTGACTTAATTGTAATCCGGTAGGTGTCTGTGTGCGTGACTTAATTGTAATCCGGTAGGTGTCTGTGTGCGTGACTTAATTATAATCCGGCAGGTGTCTGTGTGTGTGACTTAATTGTAATCCGGCAGGTGTTTGTGTGCGGGACTTAATTATAATGCGGCAGGTGTCTGTGTGCATGACTTAATTGTAATCCGGTAGGTGTCTGTGTGCGTGACTTAATTGTAATCCGGTAGGTGTCTGTGTGCGTGACTTAATTGTAATCCGGTAGGTGTCTGTGTGCGTGACTTAATTGTAATCCGGTAGGTGTCTGTGTGCGTGACTTAATTATAATACGGTAGGTGTCTGTGTGCGTGACTTAATTATAATACGGTAGGTGTCTGTGTGCGTGACTTAATTATAATACGGTAGGTGTCCGTGTGCGTGACTTAATTATAATACGGTAGGTGTCTGTGTGCGCGACTTAATTATAATACGGCAGGTGTCTGTGTGCGTGACTTAATTGTAATACTGTAGGTGTCTGTGTGCGTGACTTAATTATTATCCGGTAGGTGTCTGTGTGCGTGACTTAATTGTAATACGGTAGGTGTCTGTGTGCGTGACTTAATTGTAATACGGTAGGTGTCTGTGTGCGTGACTTAATTATAATACGGCAGGTGTCTGTGTGCGTGACTTAATTGTAATACTGTAGGTGTCTGTGTGCGTGACTTAATTATTATCCGGTAGGTGTCTGTGTGCGTGACTTAATTGTAATACGGTAGGTGTCTGTGTGCGTGACTTAATTGTAATACGGTAGGTGTCTGTGTGCGTGACTTAATTATAATCCGGCAGGTGTCTGTGTGCGTGACTTAATTGAGATCCGGCAGGTGTCTGTGTGCGTGACTTAATTGTAATACGGTAGGTGTCTGTGTGCGTGACTTAATTATAATACGGTAGGTGTCTGTGTGCGTGACTTAATTATAATACGGTAGGTGTCCGTGTGCGTGACTTAATTATAATGTGGTAGGTGTCTGTGTGCATGACTTAATTATAATACGGTAGGTGTCTGTGTGCGTGACTTAATTATAATACGATAGGTGTCTGTGTGCGTGACTTAATTATTATCCGGTAGGTGTCTGTGTGCGTGACTTAATTATAATACGGTAGGTGTCTGTGTGCGTGACTTAATTATAATACGGTAGGTGTCCGTGTGCGTGACTTAATTATAATGTGGTAAGTGTCTGTGTACGCGACTTAATTATAATACGGTAGGTGTCTGTGTGCGTGACTTAATTGTAATACGGTAGGTGTCTGTGTGCGTGACTTAATTATAATACGGTAGGTGTCTGTGTGCGTGACTTAATTATAATGCGGTAGGTGTCTGTGTGTGTGACTTAATTATAATGCGGTAGGTGTCTGTGTGCGTGACTTAATTATAATACGGTAGGTGTCTGTGTGCGCGACTTAATTATAATACGGTAGGTGTCTGTGTGCGTGACTTAATTGTAATACTGTAGGTGTCTGTGTGCGTGACTTAATTATTATCCGGTAGGTGTCTGTGTGCGTGACTTAATTGTAATACGGTAGGTGTCTGTGTGCGTGACTTAATTGTAATACGGTAGGTGTCTGTGTGCGTGACTTAATTATAATCCGGCAGGTGTCTGTGTGTGTGACTTAATTGTAATCCGGCAGGTCTTTGTGTGCGGGACTTAATTATAATGCGGCAGGTGTCTGTGTGCATGACTTAATTGTAATCCGGTAGGTGTCTGTGTGCGTGACTTAATTGTAATCCGGTAGGTGTCTGTGTGCGTGACTTAATTGTAATCCGGTAGGTGTCTGTGTGCGTGACTTAATTATAATACGGTAGGTGTCTGTGTGCGTGACTTAATTATAATACGGTAGGTGTCTGTGTGCGTGACTTAATTATAATACGGTAGGTGTCCGTGTGCGCGACTTAATTATAATGTGGTAGGTGTCTGTGTGCGCGACTTAATTATAATACGGTAGGTGTCTGTGTGCGTGACTTAATTGTAATACGGTAGGTGTCTGTGTGCGTGACTTAATTATTATCCGGTAGGTGTCTGTGTGCGTGACTTAATTATAATACGGTAGGTGTCTGTGTGCGTGACTTAATTATAATGCGGTAGGTGTCTGTGTGTGTGACTTAATTATAATGCGGTAGGTGTCTGTGTGCGTGACTTAATTATAATACGGTAGGTGTCTGTGTGCGCGACTTAATTATAATACGGTAGGTGTCTGTGTGCGTGACTTAATTGTAATACTGTAGGTGTCTGTGTGCGTGACTTAATTATTATCCGGTAGGTGTCTGTGTGCGTGACTTAATTATAATACGGTAGGTGTCTGTGTGCGTGACTTAATTATAATACGGTAGGTGTCCATGTGCGTGACTTAATTATAATGTGGTAAGTGTCTGTGTGCGCGACTTAATTATAATACGGTAGGTGTCTGTGTGCGTGACTTAATTGTAATACGGTAGGTGTCTGTGTGCGTGACTTAATTATTATCCGGTAGGTGTCTGTGTGCGTGACTTAATTATAATACGGTAGGTGTCTGTGTGCGTGACTTAATTATAATGCGGTAGGTGTCTGTGTGTGTGACTTAATTATAATGCGGTAGGTGTCTGTGTGTGTGACTTAATTATAATACGGTAGGTGTCTGTGTGCGCGACTTAATTATAATACGGTAGGTGTCTGTGTGCGTGACTTAATTGTAATACTGTAGGTGTCTGTGTGCGTGACTTAATTATTATCCGGTAGGTGTCTGTGTGCGTGACTTAATTGTAATACGGTAGGTGTCTGTGTGCGTGACTTAATTGTAATACGGTAGGTGTCTGTGTGCGTGACTTAATTATAATCCGGCAGGTGTCTGTGTGCGTGACTTAATTGAGATCCGGCAGGTGTCTGTGTGCGTGACTTAATTGTAATCCGGCAGGTGTTTGTGTGCGGGACTTAATTATAATGCGGCAGGTGTCTGTGTGCATGACTTAATTGTAATCCGGTAGGTGTCTGTGTGCGTGACTTAATTGTAATCCGGTAGGTGTCTGTGTGCGTGACTTAATTGTAATCCGGTAGGTGTCTGTGTGCGTGACTTAATTGTAATCCGGTAGGTGTCTGTGTGCGTGACTTAATTATAATACGGTAGGTGTCTGTGTGCGTGACTTAATTATAATACGGTAGGTGTCTGTGTGCGTGACTTAATTGTAATACGGTAGGTGTCTGTGTGCGTGACTTAATTGTAATACGGTAGGTGTCTGTGTGCGTGACTTAATTATAATCCGGCAGGTGTCTGTGTGTGTGACTTAATTGTAATCCGGCAGGTGTCTGTGTGCGTGACTTAATTATAATACGGTAGGTGTCTGTGTGCGTGACTTAATTATTATCCGGTAGGTGTCTGTGTGCGTGACTTAATTGTAATACGGTAGGTGTCTGTGTGCGTGACTTAATTGTAATACGGTAGGTGTCTGTGTGCGTGACTTAATTATAATCCGGCAGGTGTCTGTGTGTGTGACTTAATTGTAATCCGGCAGGTCTTTGTGTGCGGGACTTAATTATAATGCGGCAGGTGTCTGTGTGCATGACTTAATTGTAATCCGGTAGGTGTCTGTGTGCGTGACTTAATTGTAATCCGGTAGGTGTCTGTGTGCGTGACTTAATTGTAATCCGGTAGGTGTCTGTGTGCGTGACTTAATTATAATACGGTAGGTGTCTGTGTGCGTGACTTAATTATAATACGGTAGGTGTCTGTGTGCGTGACTTAATTATAATACGGTAGGTGTCCGTGTGCGCGACTTAATTATAATGTGGTAGGTGTCTGTGTGCGCGACTTAATTATAATACGGTAGGTGTCTGTGTGCGTGACTTAATTGTAATACGGTAGGTGTCTGTGTGCGTGACTTAATTATTATCCGGTAGGTGTCTGTGTGCGTGACTTAATTATAATACGGTAGGTGTCTGTGTGCGTGACTTAATTATAATGCGGTAGGTGTCTGTGTGTGTGACTTAATTATAATGCGGTAGGTGTCTGTGTGCGTGACTTAATTATAATACGGTAGGTGTCTGTGTGCGCGACTTAATTATAATACGGTAGGTGTCTGTGTGCGTGACTTAATTGTAATACTGTAGGTGTCTGTGTGCGTGACTTAATTATTATCCGGTAGGTGTCTGTGTGCGTGACTTAATTATAATACGGTAGGTGTCTGTGTGCGTGACTTAATTATAATACGGTAGGTGTCCATGTGCGTGACTTAATTATAATGTGGTAAGTGTCTGTGTGCGCGACTTAATTATAATACGGTAGGTGTCTGTGTGCGTGACTTAATTGTAATACGGTAGGTGTCTGTGTGCGTGACTTAATTATTATCCGGTAGGTGTCTGTGTGCGTGACTTAATTATAATACGGTAGGTGTCTGTGTGCGTGACTTAATTATAATGCGGTAGGTGTCTGTGTGTGTGACTTAATTATAATGCGGTAGGTGTCTGTGTGTGTGACTTAATTATAATACGGTAGGTGTCTGTGTGCGCGACTTAATTATAATACGGTAGGTGTCTGTGTGCGTGACTTAATTGTAATACTGTAGGTGTCTGTGTGCGTGACTTAATTATTATCCGGTAGGTGTCTGTGTGCGTGACTTAATTGTAATACGGTAGGTGTCTGTGTGCGTGACTTAATTGTAATACGGTAGGTGTCTGTGTGCGTGACTTAATTATAATCCGGCAGGTGTCTGTGTGCGTGACTTAATTGTAATCCGGCAGGTGTTTGTGTGCGGGACTTAATTATAATGCGGCAGGTGTCTGTGTGCATGACTTAATTGTAATCCGGTAGGTGTCTGTGTGCGTGACTTAATTGTAATCCGGTAGGTGTCTGTGTGCTTGACTTAATTGTAATCCGGTAGGTGTCTGTGTGCGTGACTTAATTGTAATCCGGTAGGTGTCTGTGTGCGTGACTTAATTATAATACGGTAGGTGTCTGTGTGCGTGACTTAATTATAATACGGTAGGTGTCTGTGTGCGTGACTTAATTATAATACGGTAGGTGTCCGTGTGCGTGACTTAATTATAATGTGGTAGGTGTCTGTGTGCGCGACTTAATTATAATACGGTAGGTGTCTGTGTGCGTGACTTAATTGTAATACGGTAGGTGTCTGTGTGCGTGACTTAATTATTATCCGGTAGGTGTCTGTGTGCGTGACTTAATTATAATACGGTAGGTGTCTGTGTGCGTGACTTAATTATAATGCGGTAGGTGTCTGTGTGTGTGACTTAATTATAATGCGGTAGGTGTCTGTGTGCGTGACTTAATTATAATACGGTAGGTGTCTGTGTGCGCGACTTAATTATAATACGGTAGGTGTCTGTGTGCGTGACTTAATTGTAATACTGTAGGTGTCTGTGTGCGTGACTTAATTATTATCCGGTAGGTGTCTGTGTGCGTGACTTAATTGTAATACGGTAGGTGTCTGTGTGCGTGACTTAATTGTAATACGGTAGGTGTCTGTGTGCGTGACTTAATTATAATCCGGCAGGTGTCTGTGTGCGTGACTTAATTGAGATCCGGCAGGTGTCTGTGTGCGTGACTTAATTGTAATCCGGCAGGTGTTTGTGTGCGGGACTTAATTATAATGTGGCAGGTGTCTGTGTGCATGACTTAATTGTAATCCGGTAGGTGTCTGTGTGCGTGACTTAATTGTAATCCGGTAGGTGTCTGTGTGCGTGACTTAATTATAATACGGTAGGTGTCTGTGTGCGTGACTTAATTATAATACGGTAGGTGTCTGTGTGCGTGACTTAATTATAATACGGTAGGTGTTTGTGTGCGGGACTTAATTATAATGCGGCAGGTGTCTGTGTGCATGACTTAATTGTAATCCGGTAGGTGTCTGTGTGCGTGACTTAATTGTAATCCGGTAGGTGTCTGTGTGCGTGACTTAATTGTAATCCGGTAGGTGTCTGTGTGCGTGACTTAATTGTAATCCCGTAGGTGTCTGTGTGCGTGACTTAATTATAATACGGTAGGTGTCTGTGTGCGTGACTTAATTATAATACGGTAGGTGTCTGTGTGCGTGACTTAATTATAATACGGTAGGTGTCCGTGTGCGTGACTTAATTATAATGTGGTAGGTGTCTGTGTGCGCGACTTAATTATAATACGGTAGGTGTCTGTGTGCGTGACTTAATTGTAATACGGTAGGTGTCTGTGTGCGTGACTTAATTATAATGCGGTAGGTGTCTGTGTGCGTGACTTAATTATAATACGGTAGGTGTCTGTGTGCGTGACTTAATTATAATGCGGTAGGTGTCTGTGTGTGTGACTTAATTATAATGCGGTAGGTGTCTGTGTGCGTGACTTAATTATAATACGGTAGGTGTCTGTGTGCGCGACTTAATTATAATACGGTAGGTGTCTGTGTGCGTGACTTAATTGTAATACTGTAGGTGTCTGTGTGCGTGACTTAATTATTATCCGGTAGGTGTCTGTGTGCGTGACTTAATTGTAATACGGTAGGTGTCTGTGTGCGTGACTTAATTGTAATACGGTAGGTGTCTGTGTGCGTGACTTAATTATAATCCGGCAGGTGTCTGTGTGCGTGACTTAATTGAGATCCGGCAGGTGTCTGTGTGCGTGACTTAATTGTAATCCGGCAGGTGTTTGTGTGCGGGACTTAATTATAATGTGGCAGGTGTCTGTGTGCATGACTTAATTGTAATCCGGTAGGTGTCTGTGTGCGTGACTTAATTGTAATCCGGTAGGTGTCTGTGTGCGTGACTTAATTATAATACGGTAGGTGTCTGTGTGCGTGACTTAATTATAATACGGTAGGTGTCTGTGTGCGTGACTTAATTATAATACGGTAGGTGTCCGTGTGCGTGACTTAATTATAATGTGGTAGGTGTCTGTGTGCGCGACTTAATTATAATACGGTAGGTGTCTGTGTGCGTGACTTAATTATAATACGATAGGTGTCTGTGTGCGTGACTTAATTATTATCCGGTAGGTGTCTGTGTGCGTGACTTAATTATAATACGGTAGGTGTCTGTGTGCGTGACTTAATTATAATGCGGTAGGTGTCTGTGTGCGTGACTTAATTATAATGCGGTAGGTGTCTGTGTGCGTGACTTAATTATAATACGGTAGGCGTTTGTGTGCGTGACTTAATTATAATCCGGCAGGTGTCTGTGTGCGTGACTTAATTGTAATACGGTAGGTGTCTGTGTGCGTGACTTGATTGTAATATGGTAGGTGTCTGTGTGTGTGACTTAATTATAATCCGGCAGGTGTTTGTGTGCGTGACTTAATTGTAATCCGGCAGGTGTCTGTGTGCGTGACTTAATTATAATGCGGCAGGTGTCTGTGTGCGTGACTTAATTTTAATCAGGTAGGTGTCTGTGTGCGTGACTTAATTGTAATCCGGTAGGTGTCTGTGTGCGTTACTTAATTATGATACGGTAGGTGTCTGTGTGCGCGACTTAATTATAATACAGTAGGTGTCTGTGTGCGTGACTTAATTGTAATACAGTAGGTGTCTGTGTGCGTGACTTAATTATTATCCGGTAGGTGTCTGTGTGCGTGACTTAATTATAATACGGTAGGTGTCTGTGTGCATGACTTAATTATAATGCGGTAGGTGTCTGTGTGCGTGACTTAATTGTAATCCGGTAGGTGTCTGTGTGCGTGACTTAATTGTAATCCGGTAGGTGTCTGTGTGCGTGACTTAATTATAATACGGTAGGTGTCTGTGTGCGTGACTTAATTATAATACGGTAGGTGTCTGTGTGCGTGACTTAATTATAATATGGTAGGTGTCCGTGTGCGTAACTTAATTATAATGTGGTAGGTGTCTGTGTGCGCGACTTAATTATAATATGGTAGGTGTCTGTGTGCGTGAATTAATTATAATGCGGTAGGTGTCTGTGTGCGTGACTTAATTATAATACGGTAGGTGTCTGTGTGCGTAACTTAATTATAATCCGGCAGGTGTCTGTGTGCGTGACTTAATTGTAATACGGTAGGTGTCTGTGTGCGTGACTTAATTGTAATACGGTAGGTGTCTGTGTGCGTGACTTAATTATAATCCGGCAGGTGTCTGTGTGCGTGACTTAATTGTAATCCGGCAGGTGTCTGTGTGCGTGACCTAATTATAATGCGGCAGGTGTCTGTGTGCGTGACTTAATTGTAATCCGGTAGGTGTCTGTGTGCGTGACTTAATTGTAATCCGGTAGGTTTCTGTGTGCGTGACTTAATTATAATACGGTAGGTGTCTGTGTGCGTGACTTAATTATAATACGGTAGGTGTCTGTGTGCGTGACTTAATTATAATAGGGTAGGTGTCTGTGTGCGTGACTTAATTATAATATGGTAGGTGTCTGTGTGTGTGACTTAATTATAATACGGTAGGTGTCTGTGTGCGTGACTTAATTATAATACGGTAGGTGTCTGTGTGTGTGACTTAATTATAATACGATAGGTGTCTGTGTGCGTGACTTAATTATAATACGGTAGGTGTCTGTGTGTGTGACTTAATTATAATACGGTAGGTGTCTGTGTGTGTGACTTAATTATAATACGGTAGGTGTCTGTGTGGGTGACTTAATTATAATACGGTAGGTGTCTGTGTGTGTGACTTAATTATAATACGGTAGGTGTCTGTGTGCGTGACTTAATTATAACACGGTAGGTGTCTGTGTGCGTGACTTAATTATAATATGGTAGGTGTCTGTGTGCGTGACTTAATTGTAATCCGGTAGGTGTCTGTGTGCGTGACTTAATTATAATGCGGTAGGTGTCTGTGTGCGTGACTTAAATATAATATGGTAGGTGTCTGTGTGTGACTTAATTATAATCCGGTAGGTGTCTGTGTGCGTGACTTCATTATAATACGGTAGGTGTCTGTGTGCGTGACTTCATTGTAAACCGGTAGGTGTCTGTGTGTGTGACTTAATTATAATGCGGTAGGTGTCTGTGTGCGTGACTTAATAATTATCCGGTAGGTGTCTGTGTGCGTGACTTAATTGTAATCCGGTAGGTGTCTGGTGTGTGACTTCATTATAATGCGGTAGGTGCTTGTGTGCGTGACTTAATTATAATACGGCAGGTGTCTGTGTGCGTGACTTAATTATAATACGGTAGGTGTCTGTGTGCGTGACTTAATTGTATTCCGGTAGGTGTCTGTGTGTGTGACTTAATTATAATGCGGTAGGTGTCTGTGTGCATGACTTAATTATAATACGGTAGGTGTCTGTGTGCGTGACTTAATTATAATGCGGTAGGTGTCATGTGTGTGTGACTTAATTATAATGCGGTAGGTGTCTGTGTGCGTGACTTAATTATAATACGGTAGGTGTCTGTGTGTGTGACTTAATTATTATCCGGTAGGTGTCTGTGTGTGTGACTTAATTATAATACGGTAGGTGTCTGTGTGCGTGACTTAATTATAATACGGCAGGTGTCTGTGTGCGTGACTTAATTGTAATACGGTAGGTGTCTGTGTGCGTGACTTAATTATTATCCGGTAGGTGTCTGTGTGCGTGACTTAATTATAATACGGTAGGTGTCTGTGTGCGTGACTTAATTATAATGCGGTAGGTGTCTGTGTGTGTGACTTAATTATAATGCGGTAGGTGTCTTTGTGCGTGACTTAATTTTAATCTGGCAGGTGTCTGTGTGCGTGACTTAATTGTAATACGGTAGGTGTCTGTGTGCGTGACTTAATTATAATACGGTAGGTGTCTGTGTGCGTGACTTAATTATAATACGGTATGTGTCTGTGTGTGTGACTTAATTATAATACGGTAGGTGTCTGTGTGCGTGACTTAATTATAATATGGTAGGTGTCTGTGTGCGTGACTTAATTGTAATATGGTAGGTGTCTGTGTGCATGACTTAATTGTAATCCGGTAGGTGTCTGTGTGCGTGACTTAATTATAATGCTGTAGGTGTCTGTGTGCGTGACTTAAATATAATATGGTAGGTGTCTGTGTGTGACTTAATTATAATCCGGTAGGTGTCTGTGTGCGTGACTTCATTATAATACGGTAGGTGTCTGTGTGCGTGACTTCATTGTAAACCGGTAGGTGTCTGTGTGTGTGACTTAATTATAATGCGGTAGGTGTCTGTGTGCGTGACTTAATAATTATCCGGTAGGTGTCTGTGTGCGTGACTTAATTGTAATCCGGTAGGTGTCTGTGTGTGTGACTTAATTATAATCCAGTAGGTGTATGTGTGTGTGACTTAATTATAATATGGTAGGTGTCTGTGTGCGTGACTTAATTGTAATCCGGTAGGTGTCTGTGTGTGTGACTTAATTATAATGCGGTAGGTGTCTGTGTGCATGACTTAATTATAATACGGTAGGTGTCTGTGTGCGTGACTTAAATATAATGCGGTAGGTGTCATGTGTGTGTGACTTAATTATAATGCGGTAGGTGTCTGTGTGCATGACTTAATTATAATACGGTAGGTGTCTGTGTGCGTGACTTAATTATAATACGGTAGGTGTCTGTGTGTGTGACTTAATTATTATCCGGTAGGTGTCTGTGTGCGTGACTTAATTATAATACGGTAGGTGTCTGTGTGCGTGACTTAATTATAATACGGCAGGTGTCTGTGTGCGTGACTTAATTGTAATACGGTAGGTGTCTGTGTGCGTGACTTAATTATTATCCGGTAGGTGTCTGTGTGCGTGACTTAATTATAATACGGTAGGTGTCTGTGTGCGTGACTTAATTATAATGCGGTAGGTGTCTGTGTGTGTGACTTAATTATAATGCGGTAGGTGTCTTTGTGCGTGACTTAATTATAATACGGTAGGTGTTTGTGTGCGTGACTTAATTTTAATCTGGCAGGTGTCTGTGTGCGTGACTTAATTGTAATACGGTAGGTGTCTGTGTGCGTGACTTAATTATAATACGGTAGGTGTCTGTGTGCGTGACTTAATTATAATACGGTATGTGTCTGTGTGTGTGACTTAATTATAATATGGTAGGTGTCTGTGTGCGTGACTTAATTATAATATGGTAGGTGTCTGTGTGCGTGACTTAATTGTAATACGGTAGGTGTCTGTGTGCGTGACTTAATTGTAATCCGGTAGGTGTCTGTGTGCGTGACTTAATTATAATGCGGTAGGTGTCTGTGTGCGTGACTTAAATATAATATGGTAGGTGTCTGTGTGTGACTTAATTATAATCCGGTAGGTGTCTGTGTGCGTGACTTCATTATAATACGGTAGGTGTCTGTGTGCGTGACTTCATTGTAAACCGGTAGGTGTCTGTGTGTGTGACTTAATTATAATGCGGTAGGTGTCTGTGTGCGTGACTTAATAATTATCCGGTAGGTGTCTGTGTGCGTGACTTAATTGTAATCCGGTAGGTGTCTGTGTGTGTGACTTAATTATAATCCAGTAGGTGTATGTGTGTGTGACTTAATTATAATACGGTAGGTGTCTGTGTGCGTGACTTAATTATAATACGGTAGGTGTCTGTTGCGTGACTTAATTATAATACGGTAGGTGTTTGTGTGCATGACTTAATTGTAATCCGGTAGGTGTCTGGTGTGTGACTTCATTATAATGCGGTAGGTGCTTGTGTGCGTGACTTAATTATAATACGGCAGGTGTCTGTGTGCGTGACTTAATTATAATACGGTAGGTGTCTGTGTGCATGACTTAATTATAATACGGTAGGTGTCTGTGTGCGTGACTTAATTATAATGCGGTAGGTGTCATGTGTGTGTGACTTAATTATAATGCGGTAGGTGTCTGTGTGCGTGACTTAATTATAATACGGTAGGTGTCTGTGTGTGTGACTTAATTATTATCCGGTAGGTGTCTGTGTGCGTGACTTAATTATAATACGGTAGGTGTCTGTGTGCGTGACTTAATTATAATACGGCAGGTGTCTGTGTGCGTGACTTAATTGTAATACGGTAGGTGTCTGTGTGCGTGACCTAATTATTATCCGGTAGGGTGTCTGTGTGCGTGACTTAATTATAATACGGTAGGTGTCTGTGTGCGTGACTTAATTATAATGCGGTAGGTGTCTGTGTGTGTGAACTTAATTATAATGCGGTAGGTGTCTTTGTGCGTGACTTAATTATAATACGGTAGGTGTTTGTGTGCGTGACTTAATTTTAATCTGGCAGGTGTCTGTGTGCGTGACTTAATTGTAATACGGTAGGTGCCTGTGTGCGTGACCTTAATTATAATACGGTAGGTGTCTGTGTGCGTGACTTAATTATATACGGTATGTGTCTGTGTGTGTGACTTAATTATAATACGGTAGGTGTCTGTGTGGCGTGACTTAATTATAATATGGTAGGTGTCTGTGTGGCGTGACTTAATTGTAATACGGTAGGTGTCTGTGTGCGTGACTTAATTGTATCCGTAGGTGTCTGTGTGCGTGACTTAATTATAATGGCGGTAGGTGTCTGTGTGCGTGACTTAATATAATATGGTAGGTGTCTGTGTGTGACTTAATTATAATCCGGTAGGTGTCTGTGTGCGTGACTTCATTATATACGGTAGGTGTCTGTGTGCGTGACTTCATTGTAACCCGGTAGGTGTCTGTGTGTGTGACTTAATTATAATGCGGTAGGTGTCTGTGTGCGTGACTTAATAATTATCCGGTAGGTGTCTGTGTGCGTGACTTAATTGTAATCCGGTAGGTGTCTGTGTGTGTGACTTAATTATAATCCAGTAGGTGTATGTGTGTGTGACTTAATTATAATACGGTAGGTGTCTGTGTGCGTGACTTAATTGTAATCCGGTAGGTGTCTGTGTGTGTGACTTAATTATAATGCGGTAGGTGTCTGTGTGCATGACTTAATTATAATACGGTAGGTGTTTGTGTGCGTGACTTAATTATAATGCGGTAGGTGTCATGTGTGTGTGACTTAATTATAATGCGGTAGGTGTCTGTGTGCATGACTTAATTATAATACGGTAGGTGTCTGTGTGCGTGACTTAATTATAATACGGTAGGTGTCTGTGTGTGTGACTTAATTATTATCCGGTAGGTGTCTGTGTGCGTGACTTAATTATAATACGGTTAGGTGTCTGTGTGGCGTGACTTAATTATAATACGGCAGGTGTCTGTGTGCGTGACTTAATTGTATACGTTAGGTGTCTGTGTGTGTGAACTTAATTATAATACGGTAGGTGTCTGTGTGGGTGAACTTAATTATATACGGTAGGTGTCGTGTGGTGTGACTTAATTATAATACGGTATGTGTCTGTGTGCGTGACTTAATTATAACACGGTGAGGTGTCTGTGTGCGTGAACTTAGATTATAATATGGAAGGTGTCGGTGTGCGTGACTTAATTGTAATCCGGTAGGTGTCTGTGTGCGTGACTGTAATTATAATGCCTGTAAGGTGTCTGTGTGCCAGTGAATTAAATATAACATATGGTAGGTGTCTGTGTGTGACTTAATTATATCCGGTAGGGGTCTGTGTGGCGTGACTTCATTATAATACGGTAGGTGTCTGTGTGCGTGACCTTAATTGTAATACGGTAGTGTCTGTGTGTGTGACTTAATTAATATCGGTAGGTGTCTGTGTGCGTGACTTATATTATCCGGTAGGTGTCTGTGTGCGTGACTTAATTATAATCCGGTAGGTGTCTGTGTGCGTGACTTAATTATAATGCGGTAGGTCTGTGTGCGTGACTTAATTATAATCGGCAGGTGTCTGTGTGCGTGACTTAATTATAATACGGTAGGTGTCTGTGTGCGTGACTTAAGTAATACCGGTAGGTGTCTGTGTGTGTGACTTAATTATAATACGGTAGTCCTGTGTGCGTGACTTAATTAATACGGTAGGTGTCTGTGTGCGTGACTTAATTATAATGCGGTAGTGTCTGTGTGCGTGACTTAATTATAATCGGTAGGTTGTCTGTGTGCGTGACTTAATTATAATCGGTAGTGTCTGTGTGCGTGACTTAATTATTACGGTAGGTGTCTGTGTGCGTGACTTAATTATTCCGGTAGGTGTCCTGTGTGCGTGACTTAATTATAATACGGTAGGTGTCTGTGTGCGTGACTTAATTATAATGCGGTAGGTGTCTGTGTGTGTGACTTAATTATAATGCGTAGTGTCTGTGTGCGTGACTTAATTTAATCTGAGGTGTCTGTGTGCGTGACTTAATTATAATACGGTAGTGTCTGTGTGCGTGACTTAATATAATACGGTAGGTGTCTGTGTGCGTGACTTAACTTATAATACGGTAGGTGTCTGTGTGTGTGACTTAATTATAATACGGTAGGTGTCTGTGTGCTGACTTAATTATAATATGGTAG